>NW_020884899.1:9329973-9440657 GCF_003945725.1 Corapipo altera | reverse complement strand
CGGGCGCAGCGGCTCCGGCGGCGGCGGCAGCGGCAGCAGCGGCGGCGGCTCGCGGCGGCCGCCCCTATCCTGCTCGGCGCGGACCATGTTCGCCAAAGGGAAGGGCTCGGCGGTGCCCTCGGACGGGCAGGCGCGGGAGAAGTAAGCGCGGCGGCGGCGGTGGCGGCAGGGGGAGCGGGGCGGCGGCGGGGTGGCTTTGTGCGGGGCGGGAGCGGGGCGCCTCCTCCTCCTCCCCCGACCCGCCGCTCGGCTGTTGCAGGCTGGCGCTGTACGTCTACGAGTACCTGCTGCACGTCGGCGCCCAGAAGTCTGCGCAGACCTTCCTGTCCGAGGTGAGCCCCGCCGCCCCCCGCGCCCTTTGTGCGCCGCCGCACGCCCGCCCTCCATCTTGCGCGGGGCGGCGGCGGCGCCGGGGGGTCGCCGCGCGTGGGGGGGCCCACGCCCACCCGCGACCACCCCCCACCCACACCGCCCCCCTCAACCCACCCACCCACCTTTCCCCCCCCCCCGCCTTCCTCTCTCCCGCAGATCCGGTGGGAGAAGAACATCACGCTGGGCGAGCCCCCCGGCTTCCTGCACTCCTGGTGGTGGTAAGTGCGGGGGGGCCGGTGCGGGTGCCCCGTCGCGGGTGGGAGCGGCCCGAGGGGGTGGGGGGCTGCCCGCCGGGGGCGCGGGGCCCCGCGGGGTGCAGCCCCGGCGATGGCGTGAGTCAGCAGCACAGCGGCGGCTCGGCGAGCCCCGAACCGCCCCGGCTCCCGCTCCCCGCGGGGCGTCGAGGCGCGGCGGAGCCAGCCCCGGCCCCGCGGGAGCGGCGGGCAGGGCTCCCGCCGGAGAGCTGCCGGGCCAGCCGCAGGGACCGCGCTGTGCCGGTGCCACTGGGGCGCCCGGGGGAGCAGGGCTGGGCGGCAGCACTGCTGAGAGCGTGGGAGAAGTCCCTGAAGTCCCGCGGGGGTTAGCCCTTCGAGGAGTTACCCCTTCAAGGTGTTACCTCTTACAGGCTAGTTTTGCCTCTCAGAACACCCATCATCCCACTTGCTGACGGTCAGGTCTGAGCAGTGTGGAACTCAGATGCACAGCTGGGTCCGGCTGAGGTCCCCTCCCAGCCGTGGGTCCCGTGGGTGGGAAGCCGCTCACCTCTGCTGACCCCCCACCCGGGTGCCCAATCCCTGATGAGTAACTGCTCCTCTCCTGGCTCTCTCCGCCACGCAGCGTGTTTTGGGACCTGTACTGCGCAGCTCCCGAAAGGCGAGACACTTGTGAACATTCGAGTGAAGCCAAAGCCTTTCATGACTACGTGAGTAACAAGTTTCTAATCCTCGCGGTAATTATGGCGTTGGGGAGCTCCGGCGCACTGAGAGCCAACCTAACGTAACCGACTGGCAAAAACCATGGGGTTTTTTTAACCAGCAGTGCTCTGATTTGACTGAACAGTATTTCATAATGTTGCAATTATGTAAATGAGCTCAGATACTTATCTTAAGCACTTAAAGGCATTTGGGTAGTGGTAGAATTAAGAAGTTTTGCCTAGCAATGGACAACAAAGCGTTTATAGGGGGTCGATGGTGGGTTTCATGCTGAGGACACCTCAGTGGTGAGATGTTTCATGCTGAGGTCACCTCGGAGGGTGGGCGGGGGTTGGATTTTGGTGGGGAGGAACAGGGGGATTCCCCAGACTGCTGTTGAATGCCCCAGTTAATATCTCCTTGCCTTTGGCAAGGCTAGGGGCTTCCTTGGTTGTCTGAGTCCTCCTTTGATCCCAGCAAGGTAGAGGTGTTGGCTTGGTTGTAGGTGGGGTTGCAGACCCCCTTGGTTGATTGTTGTGCATGTTGGCTCTCCTGGTTTGGGTTGTTCTCTGCAGAGGTGGTAGCCTGAACCAGGGATGGATGATGCTTCTGGGGTGGGATGCTGGAACTGAGGTGTCTCCCAGAAAGACACTCCTTGGCAAGAGTGCATGTCATGTCTGCTCCAGGGGGCGATGGGTGGGCTGCCCACTCCCGTCCTGCACACACCACCCTCATCTGCAGCGTCGGGAAGAATGTGCATCAAAGGATTAGTCACCTGGCTGTGGGCTTGGACCCCAGTCAAGTGAGTTTAAACCTTGTAGCAGGAGCTGGTTTTGTCTGCTCCGGGGAGACTATGGTATGGAAACCATTTTTCCTCCCTTCCCAAGTTTCTCGTTGCCTCAACATGCCTGGGTTGGGATGTGTGAGGGTTTGCTGGCGAGCAGCACCAGGCGAGTGTCTCGGGGACCTCCACAGCATTCCTGCAGGCTGGTGCCCTGGTTGCCCTGGGGCAGGCAGTGCCAGGCTGCTGGAGGGCCTTGGCTGGCTGCTGAGGTGCCTTTCCTCTCTGCCCATCCTGCTGGGTCATGGGGGACGTGGGTCTGGGTATTTGCTAGGTGGGGTTTGTCTGTCTGTCCGTCCCTCCCCGTGGCCATTCTCTGCATTGCTTGTTTTTACTGGGTCGGATTAAGATGGTGAACTTCTGAACTGAGGGTCAGAGCTGACAACCGGCAGCAAATCTAGCAGTGCTTTGCTCTGTGTGAGCAGCTGCTCTCTTTCTAGGTGTTTTGGGCCAAATTCTGAGGGTTTGGGGAGCCTGGATGGGACTGCAGGCTCATCAGGAGCAAAGCAAAGGTAGATCTTTGGGCAGCTAAGCCACAGGTGAAGATGACATTAGCAAGCAAGTCATGGTAATGCTCCATTCACAGCAGCCTCCTCATCATGTCTGAGGATTTAGTGTATTTAGAGAAATTAATCTTTTTTTAGCTTGGTAATAATTCTAACAATAGGCCTGAGTGCATTAGATGATTCGCATAAACTTCTTTAATACACGTTGCTTTAAGCTTACAGTAAATAGACACAATCCTGATTGTTTTTAATTCTCGGTGTAATGCAGTTTTGTAACAGTCCCAAGTGCTTTACCTTTTGGGCTTTACAGCAAAGACTTCTAAGAAGATTTTCACTCTCCTGTGCCTTGGCTTGGTGGCACTGGGTTGGTTTCCCCAGGCATATTTTGACCACAGGACAGGGGTTGTGCTTCTCCTCCCTGGCGTGGCCGGTGGCGGATGCTCATGGCACAGTCAGTCCCTCTCTGAGGGAGCGGTGTTTTCCCGGCACAGCGTGTACTTTACAGGGCGAGGGACCTACCTGGCCAAAACTTAAATATTGACCAAAGAACCAAACGATAACCGTGGGAGCGTGAATAGCACCTTGTTTCCCTTCAGCTTCCAGGGCAGGCTGCTGGTCCCAGTGAGCATGGTGGCCGGCCTTGCCGATGGTTGCTGGGGCTGGAATGCTGGTCTTTATCAAGCACCAAACCCAGCGACCCATCAGTGGTGCATGGCAGCTGAAATGGGATATGAGCCCCAAATGGAGCTGGATCAGCAAGTCATGAATCACTTCACATGGTAATTGTGTTTAAAAATATCCCAATATTAGTCTTGCCACAGATTGGTGGAGCGTTGTATCTACACTTGGCCAAGGATGGGCAAACTCTGTGTGCCCAGCTTGGTGTTTGCACAAAATACGGTGGCTTATGTATGCAAAGATGGTGTATTTACCACGGTGCTCTTAAGGACAGAAGGAGGGGATGCTCTGGGAGCCAGTTGGGTCTTGGTATGCCACCATCCCAGAGCCAGCACTGTGTAGGGGTGCTTGCCTGGGAGATGCATCGACAGGCCTTGTTAGCAGGGTGCTAATGATGGGATTTGCATGCTGCATCATTTCCACTTCATCTTCCAGCATAACCGTATGAAAACTATTAGGAGCAGCAGGACAAATTGCTAATTTCCCCCTCCAGTTTTGAATATTTAAATCTTTAGCAAGAAAATAAAGTAAGGAGAAATCCCACCACTCATTTTTTGAGAGGACCTTTGAAAGGCGTGGGCTCTTGTGATCTCTTAGGAATATTGCTTTTTATGTTTCCCCTGAGGTTTTTCTCCCAAGCTGGGACAAAAGCCTGCTGGAAAGGTGCTTGTTGGGGGAAGAGTGATGGGAGCAGGGATTCACCTGGCACAGGCAGGAGGAATCCTGTGATTCTCTATCCTTCCATGTCTGGCAGGACTGTGTGTCTGTTAACACAACTATTGAGTTGTGTTGATTGGAGGGTTGTTAGTCAGCCTGTCCCACCTCTATCAAAAGAGTTGATCCAAGTTAACAGCACCACAAACACGCATCAACTCCTAAAACTCAACCTGTAGCCATTAATTTAGGCTCCTCCACTGGGCAGAGCCCCATGGAGAGCATGCCAGCGTTATGGCACGCTCCCGGAGCCGGCGAGCTTGCAACAGGATCGCTCGGCATGACAGGGGATTTCAGCCGCCGCCTTATCTGGGAATTGGCCGATGGCTGGTCGCAGTTGAGCATTTCAACACCGTGAAAGCCAATACAATTTGAGTTAGCGGTGATGACTGCCAGTTTAAATACCGCAGTGAATTTCTGTCAAAGAGCTAATACATAGAAAGGGGAATTGCAGAAAACTTGATCACCAGAACCACTTCAGTCGATTTTGGCCTCGAGCTACAGAAAATGAACTTAAATCTAGTTGACTGTTGCTACATACTTTTTGTGGTATTGCTCTGCCTGCACGGCCAGCTCAGAGTGTCAACACGCAGGAGAGAAAAATCAGGGTAGGCTTTGGCTGACAAAGACTTTGACTTCATCTTTCTCTTCCTCTGTGTCCCCCAGTTTTCTCCTGAGAAGAACCTGCACTTGGGAGCATTTGAAATGCTGTTTACTTGGCAGCACAAGATCTGCGGAGCTGTGGCTTCAACTTGCCATTAATGCAAAGCATTGATTTATTTATTTTTGTTTTTAACTTTGGAAAGCTGCTGCAGTTCTTTCTAACTCAGGTCTGGAAGGATGATCTGCAGTAGTGGGGGCAGATGCTGCTGGAAAGGTGGTGGTTGATATGGGAAAAGATGATGTGTGTGGGGCTCATGTCGTCCCATCCTGGTTGAGCACAACCAGGGCTCCTCCCTTTTTCCCCCATCTGAAATGGTTCTCCTTGGATTGAGATCTCAGTGAGAGGTTTCTGAACTGCTTGGAGATGGATGGATGGAGTATCCAGGCTTGCTGGTGTTAGCATGCAAAACTGCTCAGTGGGGAATGAGATAAAACCCAAGGGATTTGGAAGGGTTTTGGTCTACTGGCAGTACAGACTGGGGGATGTTCCCCAGGCACTAGAGTTTGAACCCCAAACCCAGTTGTTTCCCCTGATGTAGGTGCCCTTCCAGCCACGCTTTGGGAGCACGGGAGATGGTCCTTTTCTGCTGGATCTGCCCATCACACCTCAGCCGGCTGTGGGACAGGCACCCTGTCCCAACATCACTGCCTGGGTGTACCTGGGCTGCCAGGGGGCTTTCATGTGGTGGTTGTGGTTAAAAATATCCCAATGTGAGTCTTGCCTGAGGTTGGTAGAGCATTGTATCTACACTTGGCCGACAGTGGGCAAACTCTGTGTGCCCAGCTTGGTGTTTGCCCAGAATACGGTGTTTGTGGCAGCACTTTATTGTCACAGCAACTTCTGCTCTCCAGGGTCTGTGTGGCCATCTCATGGTGTGACACCTTGGCAGGTGAGATGGCTGTGTGGGAGGAGATGCTCTTCATTGATGAGGGGTTTGGTGGACCTCCCTTGTGAGGTTCTCTGTTTGCTTCAGGACCAGTGAAGGCTGTGAGACCCTGGCTCGAGGCACCCATGGCTGTGTGGGGTGGGACTAGCAAGTGTTAGTGCTGGGATCCACGAGTACATCTGTGGTGGTGGTCCATGAGAGCTCCTTCTGCAGTGTGCAGCCACTGTAGTGAAAACATGTTGCCTAGGAGAGCAGATGTTTTTGGGGCAGGTTTGGCACAATGCAGGGACAGGGGTTGGGAACAGCTTTATGTGGTCCCCATGAGCCCCCACAGGCATTGCCTGAGCCTTGGGCACGTGGCTCAGCCAGCAGCACACACAGGTCTGTCCTGTTTCCAGCTCTGTCTGGGCTCCATCCAGCTCTGCTCTGCAGAGACAGGGCTCCCTGGTAGGTAACCAGAGGAGAGGAGTTTCCTTCAGGAGTGGCAGGCTGCCAGGAACAGCTGCAAAACTCCACATCACTTTAAAAAAAAAATTACAACAAAAATAAATAAATCCAGATATTCTGTCTCCTGGCATGGCTGGGCTCAGGCTTCCCTCCCAGTTTAGGGTGCCAGTGAGCCTGGGTGTCCCTTAAACCCTGCTCTTGCTGGAGTACTATGCAAAGCTGGATTAGCTTAATTTTATATTTTACACAATTTTGGCTGTCACAACAGACCAGCCTCCTCTGCCACTTCCTGCTGCCCACTGGCAGGACCAGGGCATTTCAGAGCAGCACCTTTCCATGGGTGATGCTGATGGAGAAGCTGCCGTTGTGAAACCGGAGGTCAGAGCCCAGAGCTTATGTCTTAGTCTTTGACTGGGGAGCCTAAATATTTATCCTGTTCTGTCCCTAATGAAAACAAATTGTCAACAGTTGTTCAGTAACTGACTAAATTAAAATCTGTAATTAGTCAATTAGATTAAAGAGTTGGCACAACCTGATTGTATCATGCTGGTTAGGTTATTAAGAGAAAGGGTGTGATTTTTAATTACTGAATGCTAATTTTGACGGTTTCAAATGGAAACAGACGTTCCCCCCCCACCCCACCCTGAGTGCCTCTGCAAAAGTAAGGCAGGGGATGGATTTTATATCAACAAATGGTGCGAAGATGCAAAGTTTCTCCGGCTCCAGTCCGGGAGGGGCTTCTCCAAAAAAAGCTGGGAGTGAGATGAGAGGAGAGGAAGGGTTTCCTCAGTCCTGTCTGCGGATGGGAGGACAGGTGGGGATTTGTGTCACGGGTGGGGACTCCCTGTACAGATGGGTGCTGGGGTGGGTGTCTGGGTGCTGCCCATGGAGGTTCTGCTCTGCCACCCCATTGCCCATCTCCATGTGTGTGTGTGTGTCAGTGTGTCCTCGCCTTGCACAAGCCCATTTGCAGCAGAGAGGCAGATTTGAGTATTTTTTATTTTCTGTGCGTTTTTTGTATTATTTTTTTAATTCCCTCCCCCGTCCCCCCCCCCCCCCCCCCTGGTGCTTGGGAGGGGCCAGCTTCCAGTGGCAGGCAAAGCCCGCAGCAGGGAGGAGGAGGAGGAGGAAGGCCTTGCTGGCGAGCGCAGCAGCCCGCGCCATCCCATTGTTTGCCCCGGCGGCCACGTGGGCGAGCGCGGTGAGGCCGGCGAGGGGACCCGCTGCCGGCGCGGGGGGCTGCGGGGAGTGGGGGGGGGCGGCCGCCTCCGGCAGCTGCTGGGCTCCGGGAGAGCACAAAGCTCACAGCCCTGCCCTCCCCGGTGTTCTGGGGTCCCTTCGGAGGAACAAAGAGGACGAGGGTCCGCCGTGCCAAGCTGTGCCGTGCCTGTGGGAGGTTGGCCTGGGAGGTTGGCCGGCACGGGGGGAGGTGCTCCTGTCCAGCAGCAGCGGGCAGTGGGGAGGTGTTAGGTCAGGACGCCGTGTGTTGGGTACGAGTGAGACTTTCCTGTTCTCCTGATCATTTCCTTCCTTACCTTGGAAACTTGGATTTTCTCCTACCTTTTGTTCCCTATTTTTCTCTTGTAAAGCTGTCCCTGGTTCTATTGGAAACAGCTGCCAGAGCTGGTCCGGGGAGCGGGCGGGGGGCTCTGGCTGTTCCTCCTCTCTCACCGCTCACGCCCCCGCGGCAGAGCTGGCACCACCGAAATGGCACCCGGCTGTGCGAAGCTCTCGCTGGTGGGGGGATGCTCTAGGGGGGAGCTGCTGCAGCCAGGTTTTCTCCTGGTTTTCCTTATGAACAGAGGGAGAGCGGTGCAGCACCCGGAGCAGCTCATGTCCAGCCTGGCTCGTGCTGGGGATCTGACCTGCTCTGCGCACGGGAACCACGGAGCGGGCTGTATCCTCATGAGCATCACATGCCCACCTTACCAGCATCCCACTCATGGGTCAGGGAGGCTTGCTGAGTCCCACTGAAGCTTCTGCTCAGTCCTGAGCACTTTCCCCCTTATTTCCCATCATCTTTCCCTTCCGATCCCTGGAGGGTCACCCCAGGGCTGGGGTCTCGGCAGGGCAGTGCTTTCCTCCAGGCTGGCAGGGAGCGAAAATGTCTCTTTGGAAGTAAACAAATACCTCACCTCTGCCTCAGTTTGGGGTTTAGGTTTTTTCTTCTCTCAAAACTCCTGCTCATGGCCACCCAGGTGCCAGGAGCTGAGTTCAAAGCTACAGCTGTGCAGTCAAGGGGGGGAATTTCCAAAATATGGGGTGGCTGCTTGTGGGTGCCACTTCCCATGGGTCGTGGGACCACCCGGCTGCCTACGCTCCCACTGCCACATCCCTTCTCCTATCCCCATAGCAGTGTCACCAATCTGCTGTGCTGGTCAGGGTGAGAGGGGCACCTGGGGGACTTGAGTAAGGTTTGGAAATGGATAGGGCACAGCTCCATGTGGTAAAGCCAGCTTTTCTTTTGTCTTAGATTTGTGCATTTAATTTGTATCTCTTTTTGGATAATAGGAGAAACACTCTCCTGCACGAGTGTAATGCTGCATGCATGGTGCCTGTTAATATCAGAATTAAGGAGAAAAAAAAAAAGTGTGTATATATATGCAATTATATCTACACAATATGCAGAATTAGGATATACATATGTATATAGAGGTGCATGTGACTGTATTTGGGGTGATGGGACAGAACAGTGCTTTTATTCTTCCCCCTTCATGGCCAGTGCCACCACAACTAGTGTTTTTGAACAAGGTGGTTTCCACCTCTGCATTCCCCGGGCCGGGTGGGAGGCTGTGGGGTCCATCCGTCTGTCCATGTGTGAGGCTGCAGCCTGCTGCCTTAAGATAAAGTCCAAAGGAAGACCTCTGGCTGTGTCTTAAGCTAACATTTTCTTTTTAATTTTTTTTTCTTAATGTTTCTGCATCAACCCTTGAACATTTGATCTGGTGCCTCTCCTCCTGGGGTGCGGCGGCTTTCTGTAGTGAAAATGAGCTCCCGCCTCCCCTCCTGCCTGCCTCAAACAGGGTCTGAGGTGGGGGAGTTTCCTTTCTATTTTCCCTGGATTTGGGCTGTTTTTTTACAATCTTACAGGGCTGAGCTAGCACCTATAATTGGAATTTTTTGGCTACAAACCAAAGCAGGGGATGCACTGCAGTGACTCTAACTTGCTGGTGAGCACAACCTGCCCGACACAGCTGAGATGCTGGCATCCCATGGTATTCCCAGCAGGCACAACAGTCCACAGGCAGTCCCTCCTACCTGGATTTTCTTCTGTGCCTGCCTCCAGCCCCAGCTCTCACCTGTGCAGCTCCCATCACACCCAGGGCACCTGGTCCAGCACCAACTGGTGCCCATCAAGGCAAGTGGCAAGCTGGCATCCCCTTTCTTCCAAAACAGCCTTACTGTGGGGTTGTCCCAAGCCTTGACTTGGCTTTTTTATTTCTGGCAAATGTCAGATGGGAAATAGCCCTATGTCAGCCCATGGGCAGCTGGCAGTGCTCAGCTTTGTCCCCAGACAGGTGGGGAGCTGCTTCCTGCCTCAAGCAGTGCTTTGCAGCTCAGCCTCTGGGCTGGGGAGCAGTTGGGAGCCTGGTTGTTTCAGGTTGTGTTTTTTGCCTCTTTTTTTAAAGTGAAAGGCAAGGCAGGCTGAGGAAGGGGGCAGGGCGCTTCCTTGAAGCGCCCTGGTTTGGGGTGAACAGATAAGGGTGCTGTGTCATGCTGGGCTCCCCTCCCTGCCAAAGTCCAGCAGAGCATCCTCCTTGCCCTCCTGCTCTTCTGGCACTCACTGGGTGCTCATTCCTATATTTGGAGGGAGTCCCATTGGATTAAGGGCAGCCTGTGGTGCAGGAGCTGCTTGTCCGCCTGCCCGGGAGCGATGTGTGCAGTGAGGAGGAGGGAGAGGTGCTTCTCTCCCCCTTAGCTCCTTTCTGCTGGAGAGCTGTGCAGCTGGTGGGGTGTAAATCACACCCAGCCTCCCCCTGCCCATCTGCCTGTGGGATGGTGGGGGGGGGTCATAGTTGGTAGCAGCTTGGGGTGACTCTTCATTGCAGCTTCAACTGTTCTCCTGTGTCCTTGTGGCTCTGGGAGAATGCCCACTCATCCCTGAGGAGCAAAACCTGGCTCTGCCTGTTGATGCTGGAAATCCTTTGGCTGTTGGGGTCTTTCTCTGCAAGATGTTGAACAAGGAGGTAGGTCCTCCTCCAGAGCACACCCTGTCGGTGTTGGTTTGGAGCAGGGAGAACCACGCTTTGAAACGCTTGGTCTCATCAGGGGGGCTTTTGGTGGGGGTGTGCTCCATGGGATATGGCTGGGGATGAAGGTGGGCACTCACAAGCAAGCAACTGCTCTGTGTTGCACGTGGGTACCTTCAGCCCAGCTCAAGCCCCCATGGAAACCCCAAACCAGATGGTTTTGTTCTATCCTGGGCATCGCAGTGACAGTAACACCCAAGTACTTCACACCTTTGTCAGTCTCCACTGGAGAGAAACTGAGGATCCCAGGGCTCGTTTCATCGTTAAAAGCAGATGTACTTGCTTGTCCTAGAGCCCTTCAGGGTGTCATGGCACGTCCTGACAGCTTGTCTGTCCTTACCTGCAGTCATCAAGGAGTTTTCAACATGACTTATATAAAGCCTTTGTACTTGGATTGCTCCACCGTGCTGCACAATGGCTTCTTTGTCATCCTGCCAGCTAATTAATTTTAACTTTTACCGTTGCTCCAGTGTGATGCATCGTCCACGTGGTCCATTTGAAGCTTCTCCCCCACCTTAAGTGTTTTCCAAGCAGTTTGACTTGTTGCTGCTGAACACTGGAGAAATCAGCTGGCCCCGCTGGTGCTCATCTTCTGGAGAAGGAACTGCCCTCACACTGCTGCTGGAGCCAGGGCTAGTGAAGGAAAAGCCATTAGGAGGCTCAGGTTCTCTCCAGTGGCTTGTTTCTCTTGGCTGGAAGCTGAAGGTCTCCACAGAGAACATCCTCTGATGAAAATAACAGGCTCTCACTCCCCGGCTGGTGATTGGCACCGCGAGTATCTCACAGCCAGAGGGGAAAGCCTTGGCTGTGTCTTCAGGACAAAAACCCTCGTACTCAGGAATGTCTATGCATGGGGATGTGATGATGGTTATTTCTGGAGCATTGGGTTCTGTTTGGTCGTGTGCTGGAAACTGGGTACCTTTCCTTTGCATCCTCTGAGCAAATGTCTCCAGCACTGGCTCCGAGTACCAGCACAGCATCCTTGGTGTAGCAGGGAGCTTAACCCTGCTACCCCCAGGATGTTCAGAGAGGAGCTGAGCATCTCCTCAGAGCTGCCTGGAGAAGGACCAGGAGGAATGTGACTCCAGCTGGGTGTCTCAGCCCTTGGGGTGGGACGAACCAGAGTATTGTCCTTCCCGGGTAGGAGGGATGGAGATGACCACATGCATAAACATCAGCTGAATGTGCAGTGCTGTGGCAGAGGGAAGTTCCCCTCTGCTCGGGATGGGGACTGTGGCAGGTCAGGGAATATGGAATTGCTGCCTTTGTGTTTAATCTGGTTATAAGGACGGCTATTAGAGATAATGAATTTTGCCTGTCCCCGCCGTTGTAATACAAGAACCCAACTGTCTTTCAACACCGCGAAGGTCACTCCTCTTTATTTCTGGTTGTAAATATTGCTTGTTACAGATGTTTGGGGTTGACAGACATGGCTAATTAAGTTTCTCTTGCCAGCCAGTTGGCAAGGTGTAGGGGTGCCGGCATGGGGGTGAGGTCGGAGGGCAGGACCGGAGCTGGGCAGCAATGCCAGCAGCCCCTCAGCATGGTGGCCTCAGCCCCACAGCAAAGCGGGGCTGCGTTTGCACAGACCCTTGAGACCCTTGCCCCTCTCTTTATTATGCATTTGGAGCAGGCTGGTGGGAAGAGGGCAGCTTTGGGAGTTTCCATTTTGCTGTCTTCCTTTGAGGGGAATTTAGCAGGAATTGTCATACCTGCTGTCCCCACCCTGACCTGAGGGTGGGAAGAAGGATGCAGAAAAACGAATCCCCATAATTTTTGCCATTGGGTATCTTTTGCACCAGTGCCAGCAGAGGCTCTTTCTTTCCCAGAGAGATTTTAACATGGGAACGATGGTGTGCTGGGTAGCAGAGCCAATACCTCACACCGAATTAGCACCAGGAGGGGTTGGGAGCCCCTTTCCCTGGGGCATGAGGCCAGTTGCTTCCCCGTGCTCACCCTGCCAGGCAGGAACCAGCCGCGTGTGCTGCCTGGGCGCTTGGAACGCAGCACGTGCTCCCCGGCTCCCCCCGTGCGCCTGATTTATGCCGCTCCACATTTTCTCCTCCTTTCCATGCCTCTTTCTCCTCTCCCTCCTTTTTTTTTTTTCCTTGTGCTGCCTGTGAACTGCCTTGTTTTTTGTTGTGTTTTTGTTGTTTTTTTTTTTAATTCCCTTATTGCTCACAGGCTTCCCCATTATCCCAGCAAGCTGCAAGATTTAGGGCTCCCTGCTTGTGTGCATTCAGAATGGGGTTTTATCCTCCCAGAGGAGGGGACCGTGGTCTCCATCACCCCGCTGGGACGTGATCCCTGGGCGGTGAAAGGGCTGTTTTTATTATTTTATTTTACGGTCGCAGAGCACAAGTCTTGTATCCCCGTTCTGGCTGCTCCTGGCCATGGATTGCAGCAAAACTGGCGGGGTGGCCACGGGTGCCCATCGCCTCCGTCCCAGCGTCGCTGCTGGGCGTAGCGCCGGCCATCTGTCCCCTCCCGTGCGGCGCCGGGCTGCCGGCTGCTTGCCGAGGCATCAGGGCTTGCCCGGCGTCTGCGAGGCCACGAGAGAAAAAAAGGAAAGGGGAAAAAAAAAAGTTCCATTTTTGCTTTGTTTGCCCTCATTTCATATGCATAACCTCACTTTTTGTTGCCTTTTTTTTTTGCCTTTTTTTTTTTTTTTGTCCATCCCCCTGCTGCTGTGCCAGGCACATCGAAAGTTTGCTGGGTCTTGCATGCGTGTGCGGATGCCGAATAATTTTATTACCCACCTGGAAGGGAGCCAGCACGGCGTGCGTCGCACAGGAGGTGGCTGCTGGGGCTCCTTCCCTTTGCTTTCCCTTTCCCAGCTGCCCCCCCTTTGCCTCCGCTGGTCTCCTGCCGGTTGCATCATCAGCATTACCCTTTTATTTTATTTTTATATATATTTCTTAGGGGTTTTTTTTGCTCCTTAAAGGGTTAAAACCGATGGGGAAGTTCAGCTAGCACTTGCAAGATATGGTTGCCTTAGCAACAGGCCTCCTAATCTGGTAGGTGACCTGAGAGACTGTGGAAGATGCAGGGGTTGGTTTGGCATTTCATTATTTCATGAGGCTGCGGCTCTCCAGCTGGTTCCCTTCCCAGCGCCGCCACCGCTGCTGCTCCCCCCACTGCCGCCCCCGGCATTCCTTGGCAAAGCCTGGGGGGTGGGGGCCAGCACCATGTTCCCCTCCCTGGGTGCTGGTGGGTCCTGGACCTCTTGCCCAGGGAGGGGGAGAGGACTTCCCGCAGCCTAGGTGATAATTATTCGACTTTGGGGTTGTCAAGATGGTTTCCTGCCTTGCCTTCCCTCCTTCCAAAGGATTTGCCGTGGTGACCTGGTAAAATAATCTGTGTGGCCCCAAGAGCTAGAGTTGCACTAGTTGGCACTTGGAAAAACTAGATTTCGGAGTCTTGTACTGCACTGTTGGGGTGAAGCCCGTCAGTGGGGCTCAAACAAACTGATGGGGCATGAACAGGGTAGCATGAGTTCACAGTAGCTGGAAAAGGTGATGGAGTTGAGATGCAGCATCCAGCCAGCATTTTGGGGAAGATTGGTGGGTTTGGGAGGAGCATGGCAGTGTTATCCCAGCTGCTTTAGGCTGTTCTGAGCTCACTGGGCCAGCTAAGCAGGATCAGCACATGTCCATGGATGGATGGACCAAGATCTGGGCGTTTTGGTGCTGTAGCCATGGCCACCTTCTCTTTTTTTTTTTCCTTGGGAACATCCCTCAAGTTGGCATTTCCCAGCTCTCTCCCTTTCCCCTTGCTGTAGTGACCACCTGCTAGTCCTTGCCAGTGATGGGGCTGTCTAAATTAAGAAGCTGCATCAGAAAACTTCCCTGCCAAATATTTGACCTCCCTAAATCTCTGTGCACTGTTGGATGGGCACTGAAAGTCTTCTGCCTGCACAGTCCCATGTGGGATTTGCATGGATGTTGGTTGCACCCAACAACACACATCAGCATCCTGGTCCAAATCATCATTGAGCTCTTTGCCACGATGGTCAAGCCACTCTCTGTGCCCCAAACCAGGATGTTTTCCTTCTTACTGGATGCTGGTTACAATGTATGGCGCTGCCCTTGGCATCCAGCCAGGGTGGCTGGGCAAGGAGACTCCGGGGGAAGGGAGGTGTCCAAGGGGCTGGGGCCAAGCTCCCTCCGGGTACCAGCAGAATAAAAGGGCTTGGATAGCGCCAGAGGCATCCCATTCCCGAAGATCCCAGTGTGCAGACCTCTTTTGTTTTTTTTCCCCCTCCCACTATTGCACGGCGGTGGTGGCAGCTGCCTGTGGACACCGGGGAGAACTGCCTTTGTTTATCCGCCTCTCTGGCAGAGCGAGCACAGGGATGCTCTTGGATCGAGGTGCTGATCTGTCATCTCCAGGTTTTATGCATCCCCAGACAAGAAATCAGAGGTGCAAAGCGCAGACTTTTTTGTTACTTATCGCCGAGCTCTGTGCAGAGCACGGCTGCTGAAAGCAATCTGGTGTCTGCGATGCCCAGATTTATGGTTTCCCAGCCTCATTCAAGGTGTTGGCTTCCACTGGGAAGCAGAAAACCTGGTTTGAGCCATCAGTGCAGGATGAGAAGACCATACCTTGTACTCACATTGGACCGCAGGTCTGGTCCCCAACCTGGTGAATGCCCCTTGAGCCTGTCATCACCCTGGGTTGGACAACATCTCCCTTGCTCCATCTTATCTAGTAGAGAGAGTAAGACCAAAGTCCGAGGGAGCTGGAATGGCTCAGCTTTCCCTCTGGGTCTCCTTTACTCAGGTCACGCTTCTCTGAATTTCCTGCCTACCCTGTCAGGATAGCAGAGGCAAAAGTTGCCCCTCGGTGAGCCATAAATAGGTAGGGGAAATCCAGGCGAGCCAACAGAATCCCTAGAAAGCCCTCTTTTTGATCGCTTCATCCCTTTTTTTTTTTTATTCCCCCCAATCTCTGCTTTGTGAGGCTTTCCAGGATTTGTCCCTCTCGGCGGGGATGTCAGCCGGTTCCCCAGGCATGGACAGACGGACAGGCTGCCAATCAGCCGGCACGCACTGTCCTTCTGCAGAGACACACAGGCTCCTGGGTCTCGAGTACAGGATTATACGTTTGGGTTTTTTTTTTTTAAAGAAAATCAAAATTCCCAGGGAAAATATATTAAAAAAAAATAAAAATCTCCCCCCCCGCCTCCGCCCTGCTGAGAAGCAGCTCTGCGATGGCGGCTGGAAAGCGAAGCCGTAAGTGTTGCGCGTGCCATCTGCTCCGCTTGGATCGCGGGAGCGGCTGGAGCCGGCACAGCCTTGCGGGAACGGGGGGGCAATGTTTGCTGGGGTAAAGATAGGGTCCCCCCCACCCCATATTCCTCCCACTTGGGGTCCTCTAGGTTGATTTGAAGTCCAGGCTGGGGTGCTTGAGCCCCAGCTGGTGATGCTTGGAGGTGTTTCATGCGTATGATCAGGAGGATATGCAGCCCCTTCCTCTGTAGGTCATCCCCGGCATGAAGATGGTCCTGGGGTAGGATGAGTCATGTGGAAGGGAATGGGCAGGTTTTGGAGTGTTTTAGGCATCTGCAGCTTCGCTGGCTGCCTGAGTTGGAAGCACGTGCTGGCAACAGGGTGCTCTGTAACGTAGGGTGCATCTCATGGGGACCCCAGGTGATCACTGTCCCAAGAGCAGCTCAGCATGATACATCTGATCCTCCCAGAGGGGATATCAAAGGAAAAATCCTTCCCCAGTAAGGAAAAATTACATGCTGTCTTTAAAAAGAAAGAAACGTGTTTATTTGTGGGTTTGCTATGGGAGCACCTCTAGGTTCCCACACGACTTCCTCTGCAGCCAGGCTCCTGCTGGATCTTTAGCTGGGGCCACCGGAGCAGCTGGGTTTCCCTCTCCTTCCCTGTTTTTACAAAACTGGTATTTTTTTGAGACTTCCCAGTGCATCAAGCCAGCAGACACACAGGTGGGGTACAGAGGGAACCTGGGCATTCTCCCTCTGAAGGCATCTGTGTGCTGCATGTCCTTGGCAGCTGTGCCATGAGCTTGTGCTGGGTTGTAGGTGGTTGGCTTGTTGTTTAGGGGTTGTCAAGAGACGACAATCCCCAGAATGTGTGATACCCAACCTGGGACATCAGTTTTGACTGCAAGGACAGCAGCTGTAGAGCTCTGAACTACCCCTTGGCTTGGCTCCACTGCCAGTGGTTTTGGTGTGTGGATGTATGTCACATGTGTCCTGTGTATGGGCTGTATATTTATGTACATGTATATGGTTTAATCCCAGCCAGCAACTAAGTACCACTCACCTGCTTGCTCACACCTCTGCCCCAGTGGGATGGGTAGGAGAATGGGGAAAACAGTAAAACAGAATGGGTTGAGATAAGAACAATTTAATAATTGAAATAAAATATGATAATAGGAATGAAAAGGGTGATGATAAAAAGAGAGAAATAAAACCTAGGAAAGATAACTGGTGCACTGCATAGTTCCTTACCACCCACTGATGCCCAGCCTGTCCCTGAACAGTGATTTTATTTTCTGACCAACTCCCCCCCAGTTTATATACTGGACATAATAGTCCATGGTATGGAATATCCCTTTGGCTAGTTTGGGTCAGCTGTGCAAGCCATGCTACCTCTTGGTTTCTTGTGCAGCTCCTTGCTGGCAGAACATAGGAAGCTGAAAAGTCCTTGACTGAGAGTAAGTACTACTTAGCAACAGCCAAAACACCAGTGTGTTATCAACGTTGTTCTCGTACTGAATCCATAATACAGTGCTGTACCAGCTACTAGGAAGAAAATTAACTCTATCCCAACCAAAACCAGGACAATGTAGTATTTTTTTTTTCTATTAGAAAAGGTTTGCAGAGGTTGGGAACTTGGAGAGGATGCCTGATGCTTCCCCCCCACCTCTTCCCATGCAAATGCAGTCACTCCTCTTCACTTGCTGATAGAAGGAGCAGCAGCCTCGTGAGTGGGTTGAGCCAGCAGAGAAGGAAAAACACTCTGCAAACAAAACCAGAGGGCTTGTAAGGAGAAACCGGAAGCTGAGGGAGCACAGAAGTGGCTGGAGAAGGTGTCTGAGGGGGCTGCAGAAGGCTTTTGATCATGCTGGACTTTGGGACAGGGTAGAAGGAACCCAATTCAGTGTTTCCCACACTTATTCCCAGTCAGTGACCACGGTCAGACCTTCAGAGGGGTTTCTGAGGTTCAGCACTGGCTACAGTGAAAGCTTGTTAGAGCCCAGCCTTTTATTGGGGAACCTCTTAGGAGCCTCAGCTCAATTCCATAGAGGAGAGTAGTTTGTAAGACACGTCCACCTCTCCTAAACCTGGCGTCCAGGAAGCGCCACTGTGCCAGCAGCATGTCAGCTTTCCGGAGATGCCCACTGCCTTTAGCCATCCCACTTGACTAGGTGCTGCTTGCAGGTGGTGGGTTGACCCTGGCTGGATGCCAGGTGCCCCCCCCAAAGCTACTCTGTCACTTCTCAGCTGGACAGGGGAAAGAAAATACAACAAAAGGCTTGTGGGGCAGGGTAAGAACAGGGAAAGATCACGCACCAGTTGCCATCATGGGCAAAACAGACTTGACTTGAGAAAAATTTAATTGAATTTATTGCCAGTCACATCAGAGTTGGGTAATGAGAAATGTAAACTAAATCTTAAAGCACCTTCCCCTCACCCTTCCCTTCTTCCCAGGCTCAACTTCACTCCCGATTTTTTCTTCCTCCTTCCCACCGGCAGCACAGGGGGGACAGGAAATGGGGGCTGCAGTCAATTCATCACAGTTTTCTCTGCTGCTCCTTCCTCTTCATGGAGAGGATTCCTCACACCCTTTCCCTGCTCCAGTGTGGGATCCCTGCCATGGGAGACAGTCCTCCACACACTTCAGTGTGGGTCCTTGCCACAGGGCTGCAGTCCTTCAGGAACTGCTCCAGTTTGGGTCCCCTACAGGCCACAGGCTCCTTCAGGCATCCCCCTGCTCCAGTGTGGGCTCCACCACGGGCTGTAGGTGGATCTCAGCTCTACCATGGACCTCCATGGGCTGCAGGGGACAGCTTCCTAACCATGGTCTTCCCCACAGGCTTCAGGGGAATCTCTGCTCCAGTGCCAGGGAGCACCTCCTCCCCTTCCTTCTGCACTGACCTTGGAGTCTGCAGGGCTGTTGCTTTCATATTCTCACTCCTCTCTTCTCTGGCTGCAGTTGCTCCTGCACAATAAGTTTCCCCCCTACTTAAATACATTATCCCAGAGCCTAGACATTGCAAGTAGCTTGGAGTGCGGCACTTTGGTGGCTACCCCTGAGCCCAGCGTTCAGAAATTCATTAATTGGGCTGGAACAATTATTTTTGGCTTTTGCAGAGGGAAAGGCTATAAATAATCACCCCGCGAGCTTGTGCGGTGACTTTGCAGACTCCGTGGGGGGGGTTGTGTTGGGGGTTTTTTGTTGTTTTTTTTTTTTTTTTTTGCTGCCGGCCGACTGGCTTTTTCTTGGCGGCCGAGAGTGGGAGACTTATCTGCAGAAAATGCCATTTGAGTTGATTAAAGAAACTCCTGCCATTGGCCCAAACTCCCAAAGTTTTTGCAGAAACGGTTAAGCTTTCTGAGAAACCGCCTCAGGGACCTGCCTGACTGCAGCATGGCCCTGGGGCGGTAGTGGTGGGGACAGGGAGGAGGGCAGGGGGAAGGCTGCCCAGGCTCAGAGAAGGAAAGCAAAGCAGAAAACAAAGGATGCCAGTCTTGGAGGCATCTTACCAAGGAAGACTTACTGGGAAGAGGTGCGAAGGGGCTGTGGTGGTAGGCTTCTGTGCTTGCACCTCTCTGACAGCAGCAGCTTGCACAGCCTTCAGACTAAGGGATTTTGGTCATTATGGAGCCAGGTTTCAGCCAGGGACTGATCCAGAGGTGCAAGCCTCTGTTTCACAGCACCCATCTCTCAAGCTCACCCATCCCAACACTCATCCAACCCCCTTAGAAGCCAAATCACAACAACCTCAGTAGGAGCAAACAGCATCTAGTACACCTTCTTCTGTAAGCCCTCTGTCACATCTAAAATAAATTTGCATCTAAATTGACAGGCTGATTTTAATGTCTTCTGGCTATAGAGCACTGAAGGCCCAGGCTTCCCTTGTAGGTGGGCGTGGGGCATCATCCCTGCTCTTGCCTGGGCACTGGTGTGGTGGCACAGAGCCATCCCAGGGCAGAGGTGGGAGAGGCATAGGGTGACTGCTTGCAGGGAAGCAAAAATGCAGTATTTCCTTTTTCAAAAATAACAGATTATTGAAAGGACTGGGACTTACAGACTAGTGGCTGAGAATGACCAGCACTGGAAGACAGCAAACAGACCTTCCCTCTGGGGATGCTGTTCTGTGCCAGGCTGCTCAAGCTCCAGGGCCCTGGGTTTGCAGGAGCACATCCCACATCTCTCTCCTTGCCTACCAGCAATTAAAACACATCCCTATCGTATGTATGGGCTGCCAAAGTCAACAGCCCTAAGGCGCTGATGTCCTGGAGTGTGTTGCTTTGGCCAGTGCACCCCTTGGTACCCAGGTTTGTGGAGCATCACTGGGGCTGGAGCTGGAGACAGTGTGAGGAGCTGTAAGAAGGAGCATATCGGGAAAGGCTGCCTAGAGCAGAGCATCTCTCGAGCAGTCTCGCCGTGGCAGCTTTCCTTCGTCATCCATTATTTATTTGATCCTCTGCAAAACAAATTCGCTCCTCAGCACTGATTCTGATGACGGTGCTCATTTTACAAAAGAGGTAAAAGGAACTGGTTTTGTTCCCGGTCTGAAAGACTTGAACAAAAAGGTGTGTTTGCCTGCCACCTTCTCTGCTATATCAGTGAGATAAATCTGCAGGGTTTTAGAGTGGTGCTGGAAATTTTGGAGTCTCAAATAGTGAACCGTCAAGTGATTCTTTTCCCTGTTGATCCCCATCTTCCCTGGACTCCTCGCAAGGGTGTTTGCTATGGCAGAACCAGGGGGTGACCAAGATGCTCGACTCACCTCATAGCTCACCGCTGAAGGTTTCTCGAGGGCACAGCTGTGTGTACAAGGAAAAGGGGCTTCATGGGATGCGTCTCTTCCCCACGTGTGGTGTTGGAGGGCAGCTCTGCTTTATGGGTGCACAAATAAGTATATGCTTGGGGTTTGGGGCCAGTGGGGTGGTTTCACAGGGTTATTGGGGATGTCCTCAGTCACACCAGTGGCCAAGCCAGCTCCGCCTTGCTTCCACCAAGCAAACTGGAGTGGTGGGCTAAATACTGGGCCGGGAAGTTTGGAGGGAGGAGATGGCGTGTCGGAGCCGTGTTCGTCAGGATGGAAATAACTGTCAGCCCCATTCAATCTGTCGCCTTGTTCCCGGGGGACAATTGCAAAACAGGATTACTGGTACTTAAAAATTCATAGAAAACGTTTCTTATCACAACGTCATAATTGTTATGACTCAGAAGAGTAGAATTGCCATTTTCCTGTGCCTTTTTTCCCCCCTCACTTTTGTTGCATACCGAGTCCCTAGCTGCAGCTGCGGGATCGTCAGGAAAGAAAAAGAAACAACAAACCAGGGCAATGCTTTATTTTATGCTAACTGCTGCATTTGACTTGAAAATGATGTCCCACTGGGTCTCGTGGTCAGCGTATTACGACGTGATGGATGGCTGTCAGAGCGGCGGTGCCTGGCAGATTGCGATGGGTGGAGGAGAACAGATGCCCGGTGACTTCAGGGGCTTTAGCGGAGCCCGGGACTGAAGAGTGGAAAACAAAAGCAGATGGGAGAGCTCTGCTTGGGCTAACTATTCTTCTCCGGCCACGTGTCAGGGAAGAAAGCTCGTCGGGTGGCCGTGTCCCTTCTGTGCTGTTCCTCCGTGGTGAACTGGGCTACCTGATGAAGCCATGGGTGAACCCCACTTGACCTGAGACCTGAGCCTATGTGCAAACCATCACTGCAGGTTTCTAAAAGTGCAGTCTTTTACCCTCCTGAAAGAACAGCTTGCGCTCCAATTTGATGGTTCTTGTTAACCCTTGGCCCTACTGATGGATCCAAGGCAAGACCTGGGCAGGCTCCAGCAGTTACCCTTTTGGAGGGTGTCTGCCAGTGTGTTTTGTGCTCTGCATCATGTTTGCCTTTGGAGTTGTGCAGGACCCCGTGAATTCTAGCAGTGCCTGATGCAAGCAGGACAGCGAGCCTTTCCTGCAAGAGCCTGTTTCAAATAAAACCCTTTGCAGGCGCTGCTCTGCAACTCTTCATCCTCTCCCTGTCCCGTCTCTCCTGCAAACTTTCTTATGCCTTCTGCCCTTTCAAAGGGCTTGCCCCATTTCTCCTCTCACATCTGTATTTCCTCATCTTTGACCCCTTTGCTCTCCTCCACCCCTCTGGTCAATCCAAGCTTGGGCAGGTGGCTGCTGCCTTCCCAGCTGACGTTTGCCGGGGATTGCAGGGTTAATGGTAAAATGAAATTTCACTGCTGTTTTTAAATTAATTGAATCATCAGCGTGGGTAACGGGAAACAGTGGTATCATAATGTATTTGATATGGGTCTTTAAGTCAGCATTTGCTGCGAGATCTAGAGCGCTAGATCTTGGTGGAAGCGATGGCTAACTGATATATTGCAGTTATGGCCACAGTACAAAGGCTCCTGCTACGTCTTAAAATGTTCAGGTCATGAAGTGGAGTTGGTTTATGATATGGCTGTTTTCCCTGCATGCTTCCCATGGTGCTCCTAGATCATACTTGGAAAAACCCTGCAGTTGGCAGGAGCCAGCGGTGCTCCCGGCTTGTGCCTCTGGGGAGGCACCAAATGTGTACGAAGATGCCCTTTTGGGTGGCAGAGCAGCATTGGGGTTTTGCTACCTCGACTTTTTGAGCTTATTTCTTCTGGAGGAAGCAGACACAAGGGAAATAATCCATTTTCCTCAAAGAAAACAGTGGAAAGACTTTTATTGGTTTGCAGCAACATCTGGCCTTTCTTCAGTGGCCCTGGGGTGGCTTCGGGACCTGCCTTGGAGAGGAGAAGCTATCCAGGCTGAGGGCCAGCAGCCTCAAGTGATGTCCCCACCATGCTGGGGACAGAACTCCTACGTAGGCCATTGTGTGGAATCCTCTTTTCTTGTCCTTTACCTGGTCCAGTGTGGTGGAACTGAATCCCGGTGTGATGAGACTGCATCCCAGTGTGGTGGAACTGCATCACAGCATGGTGCCTTTTGGTAGACAGTGGCACACCTCTTTGCCAGTGCTAACAGAGGGCTGGTATTAATTAAAAAGTGGAAAAAAGGTAAACTTTCAGCATATGTGTTGTGGAGCTGCTTGCAGGTTTCCACCCATGAGTGGTTCCTGCAGCCTGGGGCTGCTGGAACAAGCAGGATGAGAGGAAATGGCCTCAGGTTGCATCAGGGAGGGTTTAGATTTGATATTAGGAAAAATTTCTCTACTGAAAGGGTTGTCAAGCATTGGAATAGGCTTCCCTGGGCAGTGATGGAGTCACCATCCCTGGAGGGATTTAAAAGTCGTGTAGATGTGGCCCTTAGAGACATGGTTTAGCAGTGGGCTTGACAGTGCTGGGGGAGTGGTTGGACTCGATGTTCTTAAAGGTCTTTTCCAGCATAAATGATTCTATGATTCCCTCTCGTCAGCAACTTCCTCCGGAGATCACAATTGTATAGATGACCCCCGAGTCACCTACGGCCACGTCAGCAGCACTGCCTTCCCCAGCCAAAATCTCAAGGCTACTTAACCAACTGAAACCTGTCAGAAGCTGCCTTGATATGAATATTGATCTCCATATTTAACTCTGCTTTGCCCAGTTGATAACTGCCCAGGCTGGTTTTGTGGAGGACGAGCAGCCTGCAGGACCACAGCTGGATGTTGGAACAGGGTTTGGTGTGAGACACTAGAAAACCTCAGTGCTGAAGAGCTTGTTCTCGCGCAGTAGTTTAGATTTTATGTTAAGACTTGCTTATTATTTCTGCTAGTTATGTCTCTAATGAGGTGAGACGTGCCATATGTTGTCCATAGGGAGGGAGCGCTGCAGGTGGGGCCAGGGCTGGCCCAGTGGGTAGATGCTACATGGAAGAACCTCAAACTGCCTCAAACTCAGACTTGGTGAGATGAAATGCCAGCTGATCCAGCCATGCCATGAGCATTGGTGCCATGTCATGTCTCAGAGCCATCTGCCCACTGGTGGCACCTACTTGCTCTTCATCCACTTTCGTGTTCTCCAGCTTCCATCAGTTTCCTATCATTCCTTCTTCTCTTCTCTTACCCACGGTATTTTTTTGCTTCAAAATAGAGTGATTTTGGTGCCCGGTCCAACCACGCAGCTCCTTTGCCTGCTCATAGGAGAAGAAGCTCTGACCCCAATCTAAGCAGCCCAGGCTGGCTGCTCCAAGCAGGAGTTTGAAACTAAACCATAGCATGGTAAAGAAATATTTATTGGTGAGTCCTGAACTTAATTTGAACAGGGCTCTGCTGTTTAAACAATTGTTGGAGCCATAAACCAGAAGCCCTTAATTATGGCTAATTGTTTTCTGCGAGGAATCTATATGCAAGCTCATCAGCATGAGGGCTTCTTTGAAATGCACCAGTTGCGTGTTCAGGCATCATCCAGCCTGAATGTCCCTAATAAAATCAGAGGCAGAAGTGTTGCCTCTGGCCTGGCTGCTGGACCAGGCAGGAGCCTGTCTGCTGCTGCCTGCAGTTTCCTTAAACCTGAGGGTCGGGGCAGGGTGCAGGAGCCTGGAGGCTCTCTAGGCAGGCGGCTGGAGACCTGAGGGCAGGCAAGAGCAAGACAGGAGCTGTTTAGGGCATGGACTTTAAACTCTCTGGCATTTGGAGTTTGTTTAAAAACCAACTAGGTAAATATTTGTGAAGCGGTTGGGATCCGGCTGCGGGGTCAGGCGGTGTGTGCAGCCCTGCAGGCGGGTCTCTGGCCTCCCGTGGATCCTCTCCTTCCCGCTGTAAGAGGCACGTCCGTCCTCATCCCTGATGAGGAGATGGTGGAGGCAATGCAGGGCACTTGGCATCATTGCTTGGGGCCTTGTTTTACTAGGGTTTGGGGTAAAAACGGGTGCCTGGAAGTCTTTCTCTTGGGAGGTACTGGTGTGATGCTTCAGTGGGACATATTTTTAGGTTGGGTCTCCTGGCAAACCTGTGCATCCTGGGAATGTCCCTTCTGTGGCACCCAGACCACTTTGGGGGCTTAAAAGAGCCTGGGGGTTTTGGTGGTGGCTTTCTCTGATGAACCTGGAACTCCTGCCCTGTGCATCCCTGCAGGATGGAGGCTGCTGGGGGGATCCCGCTGGGGACCCACAGTACGTGCTAGGGCAGGTAGGACCTGTGCTTGCTAACACTGTTGGCTCAGGAGGATGGCACAGCAAGGCTGGTGTGGCAGGGATGACAAGGGTGGCAGGGCAGGAGGATGGCAGGGCAAGGGTGGCACATCAAGGATGGCAGAGTGGGAGGGTGGTACGACAAGGATGGCACAGGCAAGAACAGCAAGGCAGGAGGATGGCATGACAAGGATGGCAGGGTGGGAGGATGTCACAGCAAGGATGGCAGGGCAGGAGGATAGCAGGGCATGGTGCGGTGCGGTGCCGGGGGAGCGCAGGGGGAGCGGTCCAGGCTGCCTGTACACAGCAGCTGTCAGCACTGCTGCCTTCGCCCGCCCAGCCCCAGCCTCTTCCTCATGGCACAGATGGTTTTAACACTTTCCTGGGCCTTTTTTTCTATAATTAACTCTTGTTTGCAAGTGGGAAGACACTTCTTTCCTTTTGGCAGAGCCATCAAACTCTCCTCGGCGGTGTGCTTTTTTAAAGCCATCGTGTCTCTATCCCCCAACTGCAGTCTGTTGTTTTTACCAGGCTCTTTTAAGGCACTGGGCTGCCCCCCCTTTCTTCCCCCCCTTGCTCTTGCCCGGAGGTAAAATCCGCAGGGATTGCAGGCGGAGGAGGCCCCAGCCAGCTCCGGGAGGGGAGTTAGCGAATCCGGCCAAGGCGATACAAAAGCCGGTGCCCGTGGAGGGGGGAAGATGGAGGGGCCCCTTCCCTGCACCAGGAGCCTTTGAACCCCCCTGCTCCCAGCTTTGTGCAGCTTAGCAGGGTGCTGCCTGCACAAAGGCCCCTCGTCCCTCGTGTCATTTCCATGCTGCAGCTGGAAAGAGTTTTCCCGGGAGAGGCCATTGCCCACCAAAATTCTGATGGGTGGTGGGGGCTGCTGCAATGAGTGCCCTGTCCCACCAGGGCAAGGGGAAGGAGAAACCCCAGGGGAAGGGGAAGGGGAAACCCCTAAGATCATCAGAGCTTCACTGGTACTCAGGAACCTGCAGGGTGCCGGAGGAGGGGTGGGGAGGAGGGGTGGGCAGTTGGAGGGTCTTGTCTCTAGCCTGTACCAAGACATAAAAAACCTAACTGGAGTGCCATGGGCCATCCTCTGCCTTTTGGGGAGCTCAGGATCTGCCTGCCGCTCCCTGTGGGGTTTGGAGGTTTTCTACTCCCAAGGCCTTCAGAGCCAGGAGGTTGTGGGGTGGAATTCTCAGCTTTGGGGACCAGGGAGGGTCCACATCAGAGATGGGACCACAACCTGGTGCCCATGGAGAGGAGGGTGCTGTGGGGGCCATGCTACCGGTGTCGACCTGCTGGCATATGCCTGGGCTTTGCACCTGGGTGTTGCAAGAGCAGTTCTGACTTGGGGAGTGAAGGAGCTGTTCAGTCACGAGTGTGAAAAAACAAAGAGAAAAGGCCCATCAGAAAGTTTCCGTCAGCAGTCCATGGCCATGACCACCATGCCCGTGCTCCCTCCGCTCATTGGCCTGGTCCATCCCTTGAACTCCATTTACTGGCTCTGTAACCGGGTTTCTCCCGATGCTGCCAGTCTAAACAAGACCTTGCAGTGATGCTCAGTGCTCTCACTGTGCTCCCTCCCCCTCTCTACTGTCTGAAAGCCTGGGGCTCTTTTTATTTTTTTTCCTTGCTCTCCAGACTTTAAGTTTTCCTGCCTCATGTACCAGTTTATTGCTGGGTCAGGGGGTAGGGGTTTACACGCTGGTTTTATAGGGTTTCTCCAGAGCCAGCTTCAAAAAGCATCCAGTTCATAAATGGGGGGTTTGTATTAACCACCATGTTTTGACAGGGAGGAGGTGCTCTTAGAAGAGAAATAATTAACGTTTTGTAAGCTTTAAGAGTAATGAGGCTTGGAGTTGCATCTACCCAAACCGCTCTGTGCAAAAAACAGTGACTATTATAAAACCCGTATTTTTACCAGAAATTCTCCCCTAGCCCAATGTGCAGCTTGTCAGTTGTGCAACCCCAGAGGGACTTTTCCACAGGGAAGTCCTGCAGCTCAGCTGTGCCTGGACTGCTGCTGCCAGCAATGGCAGAGCAATGCAGAGAGCTGACATTAGGTAAATAAAATATGGGGCCACTTTGGAGCGGTGTTTCCAAGCCCCGGGTAAGGGCAGACAAGAGAAAGCAGGGCGTGAGGCAAGGTGGTATGGTGAATTTGGTGAATTCCCTCTCATCCCATGGATGTGCACCTCTTCTCCTCTGGAACACGCTAAAATGGTTAAAACGCCCTGGACATTAAACTCTTCCCATTCACCCTCCCCCTCCCAAGAAATCCCAGCCTACCAGGGAAGATCTGCTCCCCCTCCAAGCTAACTTAGCCCCTGGCTTTTTTTGACTGTGGAGAAAGCCACCAGTTCTTGGGAACAACACTGAATTACAGGCTGGCTTACGTCAGATTTACTCCTCCTGTCCTTTGCTCTAGCTGCTCTATTAATTCGCAAATGCCTCGAGAAATTATCAGACCTGGAAAACAGTCTTTTTGGGGGGCAGCACCCACAAATAACTGCAATAAACTGTACTGTTAAAAAGAGTGGGGGAACGCCAGACATGGGGCTGGGCTTGCATGGGTTTAGGGTATTGTAATGTGAATTTTCATTAGAAACTCTGTGTGTGCAGTGGTCGTAGGATCTCTCCGGCGTCTGGAGCAGGGGGATTGCACCCTTTCCCCACCCATACACCACTTTTGAGGTCCAAAGCATTGCTCCCAGGGGCGTATAGGGTGGGAGGGGGCAGCCTGGGAGCAGATTTGGGATGTGAGGGCTCCATATGGCTGGAAGGGATTAGCCTGGAGGATTAGATGAGTGGAGAGGAGGGGAAAGTTGCTGCAATCCCCCCTCCCCAAAAATCCTCATCTCTGATCCTTGGCAGATGCACACGGATGATTTCTGGGGATGATTAGCACTGCTTTGTTTTTGTCTGTGCCCCTGGAGTCACAGCTTGGTCTTGGTGCTGCCGGGGTAAAGCAATGGCCACAGCCTGGGCTGGGATCCTGTGCTGGCAGGTCATGAGGAGAGCTGGGATTTTCCTCCTGCCACTGCCTCACACCCACATGTTGCACCTTCCCTTGAGCTTGATGCATTTCAAGCCTAAGCTGTTTGCTCAAGCTTTCAGCTTGCCTGGAAAGAGTATCAGTGGTGCTCAGTCCACGCTGCTTGGACAACCCCGCTCACCAGCGATGGGATACAGCACTCGAGAGACCGCATGTGTTGTGACCTCATCGGTGGCCATCCAGTGCTTGGGGAGAGTTGGCACTACTGATGCAAGGATGCAGGATGCTCTACAACTCCACAGCAGAACACTGCATGGATGCCAAGATGCAGGATGCTTTGTGGCTCCTTTCCTGGGTAGGATGTCAGTGGAAAGGGCTGCATGGAGGGCAGAATAGTTTGACCATTTTTGAAACATCACCCTGGAAATGGTAGGAGTCATGCTGAGGCATGACAGCTGTTCTACATCATCACTCAGTCACAAAACCCATCCTTCTTGGGATTGGGGTTTGCCAGCAGCTTGCCTCATGGTGCCATGGTGTTGCTGTCCCAACAATGGTTCATTGAGGACTGGGTTGGCTCTTGGAGCACAACTGCAGCCTCATGGAGGACGTTAAGTCCATGCTGGCTTCTTGGGATGAGTCAAGGGTGCAGAAACATGGTGGGTTAGTCATGGCAATGCTCCCAGGAGGATTGGTCCTTTAGGATGAGTCCTATAGGAAAGGTGCTGTTGGGGTGATGGGGAGAACAAAAGCCCATCACTGTTATTGCTGCCAAATACAACAGCCCTCAAATTCACAGTAAGTCCATTCATCCCAGTTAATTTAGGGCTCTGACAGGCTGCCCTGTGTCTGGCCACAGCAGTGCTGTCTGCTCCTGTGCAAAGTCCACCACCTTCCTCCCCATCCACCTCTCCAGGGTTTATAGGGCGTGCTGGACTTTGTACCCGCGCAGCAACTCACAGGCCTTAGTTAAAGTCACCTGCCATCTCCTCCTCGATTTAAAGCATTTCCAACCCTCCTACAGCATATTTTCATGGAAGATGCTGTGCAGAGAAGGTGCTACAAAGCATCATCAAATATCAACAGAGCCACTTTTGTTAGAAATGATGATTTCTTTTTTGTTAACCTGCAGCTTTGTTAGAGAAGGGGATTTTTTTATTCTTTTTTCTTTTTTAAAAAAACTCGTTGTGGAAAAAACTTCTCTCTTCACAGATCAGCAGGCAAATCCATCAGGGGCCGCTGCGAGCGGGGCTGGATGCTTGGCCGCCTCCGTAGGTACACAAAACCCGTTTGAACGCCTGCAAAAGGTTACGGCGGCGCTTAAAAAGCGCTTAAAAAGCACCGCCGTAACCTTTCGCAGGCGTTCAGATGGGCTTTGTGTTATTACACGAAGATGGTGGCCATCAGCATCTTGTCAGGGACGGGCAGATGGTGTTCACCTGCTCCGGACCAACTTCTTTTGCCCTTTGCCTTTGGTGTCGGGGAATAATACCAGGGCAGCTGCTCGCAGTAAAATAGGCTTAAGCAAATGGGATATTTTGGCATTCAAGTGCATGACAAGAATGGGAGTATTTGCATTAATTCTCTCCTCTCTTTCCCCGCGGCAGGAGAGGATGGAGAAAACCGTGATGTTTTCCCGTGGGGTAAATCTGGGGCCTGGTCTTCTCTGCCTGGGTTGGGGGTGGGAAGTGCTGGAAGCTGTGCTGGAGTGTCAGTGCTTCATCCCACAGCATCCCACTGCCCAAACAATGGAAATGGATGTTTTTCCAGGGATGTCTCAGTTTTTCCTGCTGCACTGCAAAGGCAGGTGCCAGGAAAGGGAGTCTCATCCCCTTCCCTGGATCCGGATGAGGGTTAGGTATCAGACATCACTGACTCCCCATGCAGACTGGCAGCTTATTTTGTATTACTTTTGATTGCAAAGAGCAACCAATGAGATCAACTGGCTGAAACACAAGGTGGCAAAAATTTAAAAATATATTTGTAATCTGTGCCCATCTTTAATAGGGAAATCTCTGCTGGACACTGTATACCTCTGGGGTGTTTAGCCAATGGGATTGGTAATATCCTCGTTAGTTGTCAGTTAATCCTTTGGACAAGTTAGAACTAGTTTTCTTCAAATGCACGTGGTGTGGTGTTTTTCTAAAGTCACAGGTTATTATTATTATTTTTCCTTTTTAACTTAGATTGCCAATTTAAATCTAGCTTTTCTTACAGCCCCTTCCAAAATTTGCTTGGCAGTTTCAATCTGGAAGAAGGCAGAGGAGTGGTGATTTGTGCAGGCGCTGGGAAGCAGAAGTCCGGCTGCCAACGCCAACAGCCTCCCTTTGCACCTCATCACCAAATTATTACTACTTTTTTGAGAGAGAGGCAGTATTTTTCCTTAATCTGATTTTTTCAAACACTGGTAACAGAGTCATGCAACCCCACATAGTTCCAGCTCAACAGCAGCAGTGTGGAGCAAGGGACATCACCGGGAGTAATTTAACCATCACAACTTTGCGGAAAACTCCAGCAAACTTCTCCCGGCAGCTTTGTGTGCTGGGGCCATTTCCATATGGGTTTTAAAAATAATAATGCTTTTTAAAAAATCTGAAATTAATCTGTAAGCTTTGTATAAAGTTTGTGTAGGTACATCAGGAGCAGGTGGAACCACCAAGTGTCCGGTGCAGGAGGAAATCCAGGTTGTCAGTGCAAGGAGCTGCACCGCAGCAGTGCCCGGGTGGCCCTCAGCAGAGCCGAGCATCCTGCACTGATAGATGAGCGGTAGATTAATAGTCCTAAGCAATTGCATTATCTAATGAAAATTTTATATAATTATTTTATATAACTTTTTTGGCAAGTAGACCCTGAAATGGATGGTATTGATTGCTGGAAAAGAGCCTGGCCTGTCTGTTGCTGGAATTATTAGAGGGGAATTGATAGTAATTAATACCTGTGTATTTACAGCATTTTCCAGGCTGCTAATTGCACAGGATCCATTTAAGCTGTTTGGTAGTGGGGAGGGTTCACACATTGCTTTTAAGGTGTAGGCTGGACGTTGGTCTTGTGCTGAGGAAGTTACTGGCAGTGGGAAAGCCAGGACCCTCGGTTTCACCTTTGCTCCAAGCTGGGGACAGGGAGGACTCCAGGCTGCCCACAGCAAAACATCTCTAAATACCAGGGATGGGTGCATCCATCCATCCAACACACTGGGGGAAGCATTGGAGTGCTCTCCTCTGCAAAGCCCTTCCTTCCTAAGTCGGGGGAAGCACTACCAGCAAGCCCAGCTTAACTTCCCACAAGTTTCCCTTTGTAAACCTTTCATACACACGTGCGTGCAAAACGGAACCTAATTGCATTTAGTCTGTTTTGCACCTCCCGTCCTTATCCCCCCGCTCTCCGCCCCCCCTTTAATTCGGTCGCTGTGAAATTTTTGCAGCCCTGCCAAGTTATTTCCTTGGGATATATTTAGAGAAAGCCAGCTCAGCAGAGCGCACTGGGTGTTTGTGGAAGGATGTTTGTAAATGTTAGCAGGAACGCTGGCGGGCTGGCGGAGCAGATGTCCGCGAGATGCTACCAAGAGCCTTATTTACAAACTTGTAAATGACTGAAGGGGTTTCCTTCCCGGGGATAAGGGGGACGCCGACTTAAGAGATTAAAATCCTATTGTTTCGTGGCCGGAGCTGCTGTCTCAGATTATCCTTTACAAGGGGGGGAGGAGAAAAAAAAAAACAGCGAAAAACTCCGTATTAGCTTGAAACACTATTCAACTGTTGTGCCTTTTTTATGGGTTTTTTTTTAAAGCTCAACGAGAATGCAGGGCTGGGGGTTGTTTCTTTCTGCATAAAGAAGGGGGAAAAGTGGCCGAGCGTGGCTGTTCCTGGCCAGGGTGTACGCTGGAGCTTTGTGTGCCGGGCAGCTCGCAGGTGATGTATTTAAAATAAGCACAAAAAGCTTGTACTGTCGTAGAAGTATAATTAAGCTGAACTTGTATGCACAGCATGTTGTCCCACAGGAGCGCAGTGATGGCGTTTGAATGGTGTGGCGATACTGCTACGAGCCCATTTAATCTGGGTTTTTTTATATCTTGCCAATACACAAAGCTTCATCCTAGTCTCCTTTTACCTTCTCTTACCCTAAAATAAACCAAAACTGGTTTGTTTTGTCTCCTGGAGCATCCAACCGAGTGGCTTCCACTGGAAGAAGCAGGATGGACTTCAGTGTACCCCATGTGGGGAGCACAGCGTACCCCGAAAACACCCTGAGCCCACCCGAGAGGCTCTGCGGGCACTGTGGTTTTGAAGTGGGTGCCCAGTAGGTGCCCGCTGCCGGCATGTGGGCTGGTGAGCACACTCACAGAATCTGCAGTGGGCTGTTGTTATATTTATTTGATGCATGTTGATGCAACGCAGATGCTGGCTCCGACCCGCGGAGGGGACTGATGTGGGAGAGGATCTGAGGGCTCGGTCCCGAGGAAGCGGTCAGCGTGTTGTCCTCCCCGGCGTTAATCGGGTTACTGTGAGGTGTGGGAGGGTTCTATTATTAAATTTAAAACCTGGCTATATAAGATGAAGACAGCTTTAATGAGATGAAAAGGCTTAACTGGAGTCCAATTAAATTCCGTATTACCTGTTTACGCAGCCTGCTTAAGTCCTGACCTGCACGCTGATTTCTTCTTTAGGCTCCAAAGCCTGTGCTCTAGGCAAAAAAATAAAATCAAAGGAGACAGATAGGTACCAGATCCACCAGCATGTCCTGAGCATCCCCATGTGCTCCTACCAGAGGCAGCTGCCCTCAAGTCTTGTGCGACTCCCGCAGTGGCTGCATGGTGAGATGCAGCCAAAATCCTCCAGTCCACTCTTTTGGAGAGGAGAGCTAGGGAAAACAGCTGGAGGCCAAAAAGCTCCAGCCATCCTTAGCTCGGTTTTAGGCCTGTGCTGTGAAGATATTTTTGCTCTCCCCATCTCACTGCCGGGATAATGGAGACTGGGGCTGGCTGAGCAGCCAATGCTAGTGGTGCTTCCCACAAAAGAAGGATCCTCACTGCTGCCTGCCAGCTCCTTGTACCACTGCTGGGAGGTTATTTTTATTAAAAATAAGTGTTTGGTGAAAGCCAGCTGTGGGATGCTGGGGTGAGCTGCACAGCTGCCCGTGTGAACTGGAGTTGGTCGCCTGGAGTGTGCCATGGGGACACCGGCTTGTGTTTAATGGCAGAGTAACTACTCTCAGAGAGAACCTGGTTTTCACAGATGATTAATAGAAACCATTGCTCGTGTTGGTGAAGTGTGGCAGGTTAGGGCGGGTGGCGAGCTGGGGCTCGACTGGTGTCCTTCCACCCCACAGGTCGTTGTCTCACCATGACACTGGGAGCCTCGCAGGAGGGGTGCAGTGCTTTAGCCCACCTTCATGGTGCTTTTCAAGGTCCAGCAATGGGGATGATGAGGAGGAGTCCCTTGCAGCATCCCAAGGGCTGCATATCTGGAAAGCTCCTCAGCTTCCCAAGCCCTCTCTGGTTGGGTGCTGCCTTTTATTACATGGGTACCCTGGGGCTGGGAGCAGCAACGTTCTGGTGGTGACAGCGATTTCAACCCACCTGCTCTGGTTTCTAAATTCAGCCCCCACAACCCTCTCGGGGCCTCGGCAGTGCCTCCCAGCTCCTCTTGGGCTGAGCGTGCCGCAGGGCGGGGGGCAGGAAACGGCTCACCACACCCTGCTCACAGCAAACCCTCACGCCCAGCAAAGACCTAAACCCTGCATTAAAGAAAGTAAATAAATAAAAGCACCGGCCCACAGCTCCTCCCAGGGCTGTGGGGCAGCAGAGGTGACTTATGTTCCTGGCTCAGCTGGCCTGGGAAAGCAAATTTGGGTGACACCAAAATGCTGGCAGGGATGCACCAAGGGCTAGGGAGCTGCTCTGTGCAGCCAGTGCCTCTTCTCTGCTGCTCTTCAACACAATTAATACAGCAGGATAACCTGGTTTCTCCTTAAGGATTAGGTTAAGAAAACAAGATGGTTTTAATAGCCCTTTGGCATCCTGCATATATTGTAGCTGAAGAACCTACCCAGCTTTGCAGCACAGCCAAACAGCACATCTTTTCCTTTTTTCCCCATTTTTTCCCCCATAACCTGATGCCAGCGGTCCTGCGTGAGCAGGCTCCTATCGATGAATTCAAGTGCCCAGCTCCTGGCTGTGCTGTTTTGTCCGATTTCCATTGCCTCCTGACCTCCATCCTTCTTTATTTGCAAAGCTATACTCGCAGGCAGCGGTAATAAATCAATTAATGACTCTGATGAATCGTTTAATGGCTGACAAAATAACACTACAGTCAACAGCTTGGATCTCTACAGCAGTACCAGAAGACGCTGGTTGACTCAGGGTAGGGAGACGAAACAGAGACTGTTAGCTCAATTAGTGCAATTAGTGTGCGATTTAAAGGCTTACACGGCATCTGCTGGCGTACCGAGCCGGTGTGTTAACTGAGAGCTTTGGTTTGGAAGCGAAATGTGGTGTTACAGATTGTCATCATTCCGCTGGCTTCCACCAAAAAAGAGGAAAAATACCGACGTATGTGGCAGAAGAAAAGAAAACCCCATATGTATGTTTGTGTATATAGCTATGCATGCGTGTCCTGGGAATGCATATATATTTATTTCTAACATGGAAAAGATTTCCCATCTAATAAAAGGCAAACGAGCCAGCAGTGCCAGAGCTGTCCTGGCTCATTTCTGGCAGTGGTTTCCATGTATTTTGGTGGAAGGAAATTTGGGGCATCTCATGCAAATGGGGACCCTTCATGTGGCTGGACGTGCTTTCAGTTCAGCACCAGCTTGGATGTTGCGGCACAGCAGTTCCATGCCTGTCTCCTGCTGGCTTCCACAGCATCTCCACCTGGTCTGTACCTGCTGTACAGGGACCTAGTGGGTTTTGGATATTCACCTGAGGAAAGAGGCTTGGAAGGCAAACTGCAACCAAAAGTCCCTAATAAGAGTTTCTGAGCCAAAATGGTGAAAATAAACCATGTGGGTTTTTTAGCTGTGTGGCTAAAAAAGTCCTGGAAATGGGTGCTGGAAAGCCCTTGGGTTTCTGTGCTCACCCTTACGGTTTGGGAAGTTCGTTCCTACTGTCTTTTTTCCCTTTTTTTCTTTCTGGCATACCCCAAAGGTTTTATAGCACTGCTCCAGCTGCAGCTGTGCTCCCATCGCTTCATGGGGCTAAAGGTGCCTCGGTGTTTACCTTAGCGGCAGTGATGGGGAGGGGAATAAAAAAAAGAAATATAATGTCACTTCGCAGCCTTGTAAATCATTCATCAAGGGCTGACCAATTTGGCTCCCATCCTACAATATGCTCAGGGCACTTGCGGGTTTTTAATTACCGAGTTCTGCCAAGCGCCACATGTGCAAGGAACTTTAAATCCCCGTTTACGCCGCAAAGGCATAGGTGAGGTTTCAGGGTGTTTAACGCGGAAAATACTCTGTGGTTTTGTGGAAAAATGGGCATTCGCTTCAAGATTTTCTTTGGCTGCTCTGCCCTCCTCCCTCTGCTCCCTGTTGCAGAGGGGAGGAGGAGGGCAGCATCCTTTCTCCCTGGATCCCTGAATCCATGTCCCTCCTCACTCCCCACCACTTTGGGATCCATTTTGCTTTGGGAGATTCCCCCAGCAAAGGATTATGGTGTGCTGGAAATCTCTTGAAACCATAAAATATCACCTTGGCAGCTTTATTGCAGCGCTCGCCGCCTTGGGAGAGAAGTGTTTTGCGTGATAGAGGGTTTAATAAAGGAAATTCCAAATGGGCTCGCTGCAGTTTGGGGCTCGGTCTTATATATTTTTGCATTAAGAACCGTCATCTGCTTTGCAGAGAAACTGCAATATGTTCATGGCCTTGGATTAAGATTTGGTTTTACTTTTATAGCTGACCCACTTGGGGGGATGGAGGGAGGGGGAGAAGTGGGTTCACTCCCTCTCCCATCTATTTTTGCTGCCGTCTGATGTATAAAAAGAGCCTGGAACGGGCAGGCTTATTTTTCCTGCCAGGACTTTTTTTTATTAACTGTAAAAACACTCAGATCTGGCCTTTGCTGCTGATGGGAGGAAGGCTGCTCAGGATGCCTTGTTCAGGGGCACGGGGAGGGTCTGGTATGGGCTGTGCCTTGGGGTGCAGAGCCCTGTAGTGATACAGGTTATTTCATGAAGGGAAGCTCTTACTGGGGAATCACCTTCCACTTACAGCTCTCAGATGCTGGGGTGGGAAAAGCAACTGCTTATCCAGCCTGGTCTTGGTCTTTATCCCTCATCCTGCTGAAAAGCATGATGGAGGGGGCACAAGGGATGCCCCAGGAAGGCACAAGGCAGTGGTTAGTCTGATGCTCTCCTGCCTCTGCAAGGCTTTCTGGTCTGCAATAGTGAGATTCCCAACCAACCCACCTTGGAAATCCTTAGTACTTAGTAATAATCCTTAGTTTTCCAGGCTGCCCATGTCCTGACAGCCCGGCTTCCCCCCTTTGCTTACATCTTGTGGTTGTCACTGCATCGGATGTGGTCAGAAGCTGGGACTGGCTCAGCTGCTGTCAGGACCTAGGGTTTGTTGGGTAAAACCAAACCTGAGCAGGCTGTGCCCCAGCTGTTCATGGGATTTCCTCAGTGGAAAATTTTTTCACCATGGTTTTAGGTGGGTACGTCCATCATAAAAATTCATGGAGGGAGGAGTTCAGTGATCCAAATGCAGTTAACATCACTGAGGCACCTTTGTAGCTGACCTGGGAAGAGGGGGGTGACTTGGAGTGCACAGGCACAGGTACTGCTCCTAACCCTGCAAGGATGTGTCACCAGCGGTGGCTTTTAGGGAAGGATCTTTTTCATATATTGTCCTTCAGAGTAGGAGCCTCCCATCACATTGGTGCTTTCCCAGAGCCATAAGGAGATAAATACAAAGAGGGATCCTGAGTAGGAGCAAGCAAGGTATCTGGGTAACCCATGTCTGCCCTTGTCCCTCCTTTTTGGGACTGGAGCCACTCTGGTGGCTCATCCTGGGGAGGCGCGAGGGGGAATGTGACCTCACAGGTCGAGTGCGATGAATTTGGAAATGCGTAATAAAACCTTGGCATGTTGGTGAGGTCAGGGAAACATCATTTTTGGAGGACAGGACTGAATCAGCAAGCAGGGGGGGAGGTAGAATAGCTTCTGCCTGAAATGACATGTTGGATGAGGCTCCTTGGTGAATTTACAAGGCTCAGTACTTGGGTAAATGAATAAACAAATCCCAGAATTATCCCCAGGTTTTGTGTGGCCATCTCCTCCATGGGTGCCTCAAAGGCTGGTGCCCCTCCAGCTCTGAGCGTCCTCAGCTGGTTCCTCCACAGGGGAAAGATGCTCAGGAAGCATGGAGCGATGCTCAGGGCTCCGGAGGGACCAGGTGGATTGACCCACGATGTGGCAGGAGAGGGAGGGTTTTTTAATGTGTTTTTGCCACAACTCTGACTGTGTTTGTCCTGGTTTTGTTCCCCACAGAGCGCAGCTGCCGCCCCGAGTCCTGTGCTTGGAAACATTCCCCCGAACGACGGGATGCCCGGGGGCCCCATCCCGCCCGGTTTCTTCCAGGTAGGCTGCCGCTCCTCCTGGCGCTCGGCTCCACACCGCGCACGTGTTCGCTTACGCTCTGGGTGTCAGCGCTGTCATGCCTGTGTTTTTTTTCCAAGGGGATGCTGGGGAAGCAGCATGCCTGCATAGCTGACCTGTCTAGGAAGAACTTGTGTTCCTGCTGTCCTTCCAGTTTGCTTTCTATCTTTTGTGGCCTTAAAGCAAATTTCTTTCTTGCTCGAAGAGGTTACTGTGTATTTACAACCAGTAAATACTTCAGAGCTTTTTTCCCAAAGCTGCTTGGTTTGTGTTTGGGTTGGGATTGTATTTGTTCTTCAGTCTTAACAGACGTGCGTAATTGAAAACATTCTGGATTTTGATTCCTGAAACTTTTTCCCCCTCCTCTGGTTAACCACTTGATTTTTTCCAAATGCAATCACTGAAAGCATTAACAAACCCTGGCTGTGGCTGCAAGCGGGATCAGGCTCCAGCCAAATCCCCGAATGCCGTGGAGGTACCTTGTAAGCAAATACCCAGCAAAGTCCCCAAAGTCCTCTCGATCCCTCCTTATCCCATGCCGAGCACTGATGGAGGAGGGGGTAATGTATGTTTGGAGCGATGCTAACTGAAAGGATATCAACAAACACACAGAAAAGGAGTTCTCAAAACTTGAACCTTGGAGATTTTCTCTGGGGTCTCTTTGCACGGTGTGAGCTGCACCAGTTTGCAGTGACACAAGCTTTTGGTGCTTTACAATCTTCCTTCTTGAGGACGAAACACTTGTTCGTGTAAAAAATGGGATAAGAGTTGAAAGGAATATTTGTTTTGGCAAGCTGGGGGTTTTATAGTGTGGGCTTGTGATTTGTATATGGGAGAACTTCTCGGGCAGTAGACAGGCAGGCTCGATAAGGAGCTTGTGATTTATTGTGGCGATATCTGAGCCCAATATCGGCAATTGCACTCATGTGGAAAGGGGGAAGGAGGGCCCTGTCTTTTTTTTTTTTTTTGAGAGAGAGAGAGAGAGAGAGAGAGATCCTATTTCCTGAACATGCTTCTGACAAAGTAAGAATATCCGATATTGATCGGGAACCCTAAAACAGGCGAATCTTGTAGCAGCGCTCGGCGGCGCAGGGTGAAGCCAACAGCGGAGATGGTATCTCGCAGGTCATAGCTGCTGCCAGCAATCCGAGTGCCAAACTGCTGCTTCCAACAAATGTGTCTCCAAACGTCCTGATCTCGCCCCACAGTGAAGCTGACTGTCCTTTGGGGCTTCTGCTTCACACTGATATGTGAGGGCTGCAAAACTGGCATGAAGTTAGGGCAAGGCATCAACAGTATGGGTTGGATTTCCCAGAGCAGGAAAGGTGAGGAAGAGGAGTCACATCTCTCCAGACTTGCTGCTCATGCTCCCGTCTTGACTTTTCCCGTTGACAGCCTCCAAGCTGTCCCCTCACTTTTCTTTCTGCCCTCCCGTAGCACTTTTGCACTGAGGATCTGATTCAGAAGCAAACAACTTGTCCTAGCACCCTGCCTCCCATGCAGCTGGCCCAGGAGCCACTGGGGAGGCAAGACTCAAAAGCAGGGGTGGATCCTGAAAACCCAGGAAATGTAATAACACTGGTACAGGTGTCGTGTGGGGGATGCTGCCCATCCCCAGCACTGCCGGAGGGAAGAGAGAACGGGTGCTGGTGCATATGGCTCACATGTGACATCTCAAGAGCCTGCCTTTCCTGAAAGCCCTCCAACATCTGGTTTCTCCTCCCAGCCCTGGGGATGGAAGGGAGAAGAAAAATCCCACCTTTTAGCATAGTCTGAACATCGCCTCCATGAAAGCCTGATTTATTGCAGGTGCTGGAGCTCATTCCAGCTTCAGGAGATGCTGGAGAGCAGTGCTTGCAGACATAGGCTGGAGGCTCGATGGCAGGCAGGTCGCAGCTTGGGGGTAACTTCCTATCTGGAGACTATAGTGCTGAAATTTAGAGGGCAAAAACAAAAAGATCACAGAAGATGCAAAGGACTTCTCCCCACCCATTGGTGTGCCAGCCGTGGGAGTGAATGAGGTTCCTGGTGGTACCACCTCAGCCAGTGCTGTCCTCATGCCAGGAGAGTGCTGGAGCATGCTCAGGGGCTTTCAGCACCTTGCTCTTCTGTGCCAGGGACCTGCAAGGGACATCCCTGAGAGTGGCAGGCATGGACAGATAGTTTTTAAAAGGGTTTAGAGGCCTGATCCTGTCCTGGCATGGTCAGATGTGACACGGGGAGCTGAGAAGCAGCAAAGCTCGGGTTGTAGAAACCCTCAGGTTGCACTAACCACCCTGGGAATACATGAACCCCCCCAACCTTGCACATTTGGAGGTCTTTGGCAAAGAGAAAAAATTATATGTACTGTTCCTGGGACTTAACAGCCTAAAAACCCATGGGAGTGAGCTTGGAGGAGAAACAAGGAAGGGGAGAAGCAAAGAGGACTCCAGGCTGCAGTGCCCATCCATAGCCACTGTCTTGCAGTGAGAGTCCCTTCCCCATGCTGGGGCTCAGCAGTGACCATCAGGCCAGGGGCTAAGGGAAGTGCAGCCTCTAGAGTCTCCCAAAACCTTCCTGAAATGATGGGAAGGGAGAGGCCTATGGCACTCTTGGGTTGCTGGGGCATTTTTTGGTGCCAGCCAGCAGCACAGCATCAAGCTGCACTCAGGACAAAAGGTGGCTGGGTTGATGACCAGTGTGGGTAGATGCTTTTATTACAACCTCTCTCTTTGTCCCGTTTAGATGAGCAAACAAACCCTCTGCTCATCCTCCTAAAGGTCATCAGAGGTGTTCCTGCTTTGTTTTGAAAGCTGGATTGATGCCAGGGTGCAGATCCCTCAAAGGAGGGGCAGGGGGGTGTCAGGGAAATGTAGGAAGAAAAATTGGAAATTGAAATCCGTTAATACCACACCTTTATAACACTTAATAAATGGAGGGGGCCCAGTCAGCAGCCCCCCCCCAGCCATGCCTGCTCTCCCCTGCGCAGTCCCCGCGCCGCCCCGTACCCTGCGCGCTGATGAAATGGAAAGTTGACCATAAATCAATGTCGGCGGCTGCGTTAGCTATGCATCAGCGGCTCGGCGCCGAGATGCACCAAAACAAAGCACCGGCTGCTCCGTGTTCCCACACTGCCCCCTAATGCAGACAGACCTCGGGAGCTGGGGAGGACGGGGGGCTACAGAGCCCAGAGGGCTCCCCCCCACATCTGCTCCCTGCCTCTCCTCCTTCTGTCCTAGAGCATGTCTCTTTGGGTGAGGTCGCCCATGGAGGTGAGGATGGTGAAGCCAGGAACAATAGGAAGAGATCCATGTTGTCCTGCTCCCTCCTTGGATGTGCCACCATTTTCTCCCTGCCCAGCTCTCCTGTCCCACCCTCAGTGGGACTTGCCACTGCTCCATGGATGCTGCTGGCGATGGTCAGCCTGCTCCGTCAAGGTGGCACGAGAGCCACAAAACCAGGCTGCCCTTCCCAAAATCGTGGGGCAGAAGTCAGTATCAGCCTACACCAGTCAGGGTTTGAAGGAAGGTGGCTTACGAGCTGGAGGAAAGGAAAAGCAAGCATCAGAGAAAGTTTTTTTTCTGGAAGTTTAGTAGGATGCCCGAGGCTTTTGTACCAAGCGTCTGGAGCATATGGTGGGATTTGCAGTCAACTTTCTCTCGGGTGCTCCAGCCAGATGGAGGTGACTGTTCTTGGCTCCGGCTGACACGGGTTTGTTTCCTGAAGAGCTTGTGTTAAACATATTCCTTAAAACCAGGCTTCTGCAGTTGGGAGCCCCAGCTGCAGGCGAGGCAGAGCTCCTGCCCACGGCTGCCTTTCGCTGTCTGCGGGGGAACTTGGCCCGCCTTGCCTTGCTTTGCCTTGCCTTGCTTTGCCTTGTCTAGCCTTGCCTTGCCTTGCCTTGATTTGCCTTGCCTTGCCTTGCTTTGCCTCGCCTTGCCTTGCCTTGCCTTGCCCTCTCTCAGGAAAGTCCTCACCCAGCACCACGTGCTGGAAGGCGACCATGGTCTTCCTCTTTGGAGGCACCTGGAGCATCTCTCCTAAAGGCTCCTTCAGAGATACCTTATTTTTTTCTTGACAACTTGCAAAACATCTTTCTCCTTCAGTAGAAATAAAGCTCCTCTCCAATAAACCCAGGCATGGCTTTAATTAATATCCATCTAATTTATTTTAGTGTTTTCTAACATCAAAACCGGCAGGCAGGGGCAGGTATTTTAAATACAAGATGCCTCCCTGTTGCTAACTTGAAACCATCTCATGGCAGTGATGCTATGCCTTCTCGTACCATCCTGCCTTGTTCTGCCACCCCCAGAGGTGCTTGAAAATGTTTCTAAATAGCAAAACTCCCCCATTAGCTGAAAGTATGTAGCCCATAAAACATGATCCATTTGTGGTGAATTACACTGGAAACATAAATTGACACACGCAGAGCTATGATCGCTCGTGCCATTTTCCATCTTTAATATTTTACAAGAAGTTTGAGGAGTTGAGCTCATGAAAGACAGAGTGGAAATAATCTGATCGCCTGGAAACTCCCTGTAGGAAGCAGCTGCAGCAGCGAACTTCAGCCATCCGAAGGACCAGGTTGGGATTCTGAAGTCCCTGGAGTATAGAGGGGAGAAAAAAAATGAAGCAAAGAGGAGGTTGAGGCACCAACAGCTGTTGGAAACAGTTTCCTCTAATGCCATTTTAGCTATTTGGGGTTGGTCGTTGGGTTTTTTTTGAGGCGGCTACAGGAAGGTGAAGAATAACCCCCAGTGCAAGTTGTCCAGTTTAAAGGGGGAAAAAAGGGAAAACTTGAGAGATGATGGGGTTTCTCTGCTTGGAAAGAGTGCTAGTTTAGAGATGAGAGTGAGGTAACTGCAGAGCAGGTCCTGCTCACCCAGCATGGCATGTCAGATGGAGCTGTGCCGCAGGGATGCAACTCTGGGGCATCTGGGATGTGGAGGAAGCAGGACAGTGTGAGTTCAGCCTGCTCTTTTAACAGCAGTAGTTAATAACTGCTAAATTCTTTAAGAAAAAAGGGTTGTTCTGTTGATTGGAGCCCACATGTCGTCTCTGCTAAACACTTGTCTGAACTGCCATGATCCATCAGGATCGTCTGCTGCTTCCTCTGCAGCCAGGCAGTCCCGTGCGAAAGAGCAACCGATCCAGCAGGCGTTCCGGGCTGAACACGGGTCCCAGCCCTGAAACATCTGCAAGTATTTATGGAGATAACACTATCCAGAGGGTCTGCATTTCTGACGGAGCAGAGCAGCCGTGCCGAGGGGGCCGCAGCAGTTGCAGCCCGGAGTGAGCGCTTGGGATGCTGCTGCTTGTTGCTGTTTGGAAAAAGCGAGAAAAGAAGGAAAAAGGAAAAAAGCTGCTTTCAGCTCCTCCCTGCATGCCAAAATGTTTGCACAATCTGGGTTTCTGCAGCCACCTTATCCAGAAGTCTCCACTGGGAATGGTACCACGTGGGATAATGCAAGGGCGAGGATGCTGCGGCGCTGAGCCTGGAGCATCCCAGGGAGCAGCCTTGGCGTTGGGGCAGGACCGTGCTCCAGAGGATGCATTCAGCAGCACAAACAACTGATGCTCTCCGGATCCAGTTGCCACAGGGGATTTTTCTCTGCTGGAAACGCTGCCATGTCTCATAGATGCTTTTTCTCCAATAACCAGATACTGTTTGCGCTGAAGCTCAAAATGCAGACCCAAAGCACCACCTCTTGGGCCCAGTCATGGTGTGCGTTGGTGGCCGTGTACCCCACACATGTGATACCTGTTCACCCCACAACCTCACACACTGGGAGATACGAGAGGGAGGGCATCAGGGATTTAATAACTTGAGGATGGGGTATGGGTGCCTGTGCAGTCAGTACCCGAACAGCAATGCAAATCCTTGCAGCAAAGGCAGGCATTGTGGCATTGACTCTTGCATTGATGTGGCTCAAGGATTGGCTGGTCTTTGCCAACCCTGGCTTTTACCTTCTACGTGGTTTCATCACTCATTCACCTTCTGATCTTCCTACCCCAAATCCTGCAGCTGAGGTGTGTAGGAAGGGCTTTGGGGGTGGCCAGAGCTCATTGGGGGATGTTGTCCTCCACCTACAGGTGGTGGGAGGTGGCTGCTGCCCCTGCTGCACTTTGCATTTAGCCACCTCAGAAGCAAAACTAAGTCAACTTTCATGCCTGGAGAGGACTTCTGCTAAAGGAGGTTGATGCCACAGTTAGACCACAGAGGTTTGTCTTCTCTCTGCGGAACGTGGATGGAGAAGGCAGGAAGAGGGTTGTCCTGAAGTGCTGTGACCTCATCCAGATGAGGTTGGCCAGACACTAAGGGCAGGGGCTGGTTCCTTTTGGCTCCTGGAGAATAAATGGTGGTGTATAGTGGTGAGATTTCAGAGTCTGGAGCAAAGAGGCTGGCAGGAGGCTGTTGGTTTAAATCCGCTTGGCTCCATCTCGCTGCCAAACCGTTCAAATAAAAAAAAAAAAAAGAAGAAGAAAAAAACCCACCCTCTTACTTTATTTACATTGCACTCAAGTTTCCGCTGTACAAAAGATTTGCAGGTGCAAATATGTCCTGCCTTCATTAACTTCCCCTCCCTTTTTAATTTATGTGATTTCAATTTTCCTTCCCTGTACTGTTAATTAGGGGACCCTCTAATCAGTACCATTATCACAGTGGTATTCATGTTTAGGAAAGCTGCTAAACAAATGCTTGCAAAATTGCTAAATGGCTAATTAATGTCTGTTAATTAAGAAAATTGCTCATGGTAACAAACCATGCCATTGCTGGCAGCAGCTAGAAGGCGAACACTTGTTGAAATTAGTAACGAGGCAGGTAGAGAACATCTGCTCCGGCGCCAGTCCTGGAGCCTGCCGTCGCTTCCCATCACCTACTGACAGAGCTCCTTTGCTTTCTCTACCAATTACACCTCCTTTGACTCAAAAAATACTATTTTTTTTTCTTTCCTCACATTAACACGCACCGGTATATTCTTGCACCGAGCTCACGGTTTTTCCAAGCAAATTTTCATTTCATGCTTTTAAGAGAAATTTAAAAAAAAAAGTGGGCGTTCAAGCCCAAAATGTCAGCGGCTGCTGCATTGCAGCCTTAAACCTGCACCAACTAATCTCTCCTTTTTTCCCCTAGACATCCTTTCTTTGCTGGCAAGCCATTTTACTCGCATCCTTAGGGAATCCACCTCAAGGAAGGATGTTGCATCCCTTCAGTGTGGCGGTGCAGCCCCGGTTGTGCCGGCCAAACGCTGCCCATGCGTGAGCTGGGACATGCTCCTTGTTCTCTGCGCTTGCTCCAGCACCTCCAGTGAACCATGGTCAAAACATAAACCCAGAGGTGTTTACAACCTTTAGGATGAGAGAGGAAAAAATATTTTTTCTTTTTTGGTTTGGGGGTGTTTTTTGTACTTCCCCCAACCTCTCTGGTCCTCTCCTGCATATTTTTTTCCTCGTTGCACGCCCCTGCAAAGTGTTTCCCTGTGTGTTTATCATTGCAGACTTGGTTGAACCACTGGACCATTTACCCTCAGTGTGGCCACTGTATTTTGACAGATGTTCTGATTTTGAATATATATATTTTTTTGCATATCTCATTATTCATTGTTCAGCTACAAATGAATAGAAACTCAATTAAAAAGAGGGAAAAAAAGGAAAAAAAAAAAATTAAAACTGGGAGAACTGACTCCCCAACTAAACAGGTCCACCCGTGAATCCTTTTTTTAGCTCTTTCTGCGCTTTCATGTGCTAATCTATAACCTCCTTCTACTGTCTGACCTCACAGGGACCGCCTGGGTCACAGCCCTCGCCACACGCACAGCCTCCACCCCACAATCCTAACAGCATGATGGGACCCCACAGTCAGGTAAAGACACTAGCGATGGGTAGGGCTGTGAACCGGGACGTGCGCTCGATTTACTTCTTTTTTTCCCCTCTCTAAGCATGCTGGGCAGCGGTACCCGCTCCCCGGGGAGCATCCCCCCGGGCACCCCAGCTCCAAAGCAAAATGTTGGTTTTTTCCCTTTTTTTTTCTTTTTTTTTTTCTTTTTTTTCTTTTTTTTTTTTTTGGATATGCAGTTGTCAATGGACTGAGAAGTCAATAGTGGGTATCAGACTCTTTTACCTTCCCAAGGTAGCCTGAAAAATTTAGCTTGATGTGGGTTTTTAATCTGTTAGTAGCAGCAGTTGTACAAAAAGTAACATTAAGCCTTTCTTCTTTTTTTTTTTTTTCTTCAGTACTTAGCACCGGGGTTTTTTGTGTGTGCGTGTCTGTATGTGCTTATTTGCCACTTTTTTTAATATATCTCTATATATTTAAACTTGAACAGTGTCTAACATCAGGGTTTCCCATGCACTAATTTTAACAGCCTCACCTAGTATTGCCGATGTCAAACGCTCTCAAACAATAAATCTACAGAGAAAATGTTTAAGAAAACGGACTCCAGACACCTTTCTTTTTTTTTTTTTCTTTTGAAACGTAACTTTTTTAAAAAGGATGTCTCCAGAAAAAAAAAATCAGAAATACCAAAAACTGTGTGCAGGCTAACCAGCGTGCGTGGGGAGCGTGCTGCCTCCCCACAGCTCAGCCCTGACCCCCTTTTGTGTCCCCGCAGCCGTTCATGTCACCGCGCTACGCCGGAGGTCCCCGGCCCCCCATCAGGATGGGCAACCAGGTACTGTGCTCCCAGGATTCCACATTTCCTAGAGATTGCTGTTATTTGGGGAGGGAGACAGTGGCCAGGTGTTCTGGAGATGCTCCTTGGGATTGGGTGGCAAGCATCACCTCCCTTGGGCATCCTCTGTTTCCTCGGTGCCAGACCATCTAGTGTCACTTAACTATTATATTTTAATGTTGTTTTGAGGTTCAGGCATGTCCAGGGTGGAAACAACGGTGGGGAATGTGCCACTTTCTATCTGTGATGTTTCCAGCAGGGTTGTGCCATGCCATGTGCTTGCTGCCCGGCTGGATTTTCCCTGCAATCGCAGAAAATTAAAGTGATGGAGATAATCCTGCTGCTGGGCTAACCGAGCGCTTAGATCAGCGGCGGGGTCAAGCGGGGCAGGTCAATGCTGAATTTTTTGGGCAGAGTTTATCCTCTTATCCCAGCTTAAATGAGGGCAGTTTGTTTCTGGCCTTACGGATGGAGGCTTCCACCCCACGCCCTGCCCTGCATGTGTGCGTGGCTTTGGTTGAGGAATTCATGTCCTTCCCAACGATGCCATGCAGATCCATAGAGTAATGACCAAGCCAGAGGTTATTTGTCACTAAAGGGAAATTCAAAGAAACCTGCAATTCCCTTGAGCAGCAGAGGTGACTGTGCAAAAATTGGGAGCTTATTTTTTGGCTATCAGTGCTATTTTTGTATAGATGTAATTAGCAGAAAGAGCAGGATAGTCAGGAAATAGGATGTAGCAGCTTGCTCTGTGTTTGTGCTTGCTGGATTTGAGACTTGAATAGCTGGAACTTGCTAAATGGTGGTAAGACAGCTTGAGATGTGGCTGAGAAAAACACAGTGGGGGCTGAGCCTCCCTCCCAGGGCACTGGTGGCTGTTTTAGCGAGGTATTAACTGACTGCACCTCATCATGGGTCAGTTTTAACAGGACCCCGTCCTGCTGTGGTCTAGGGCTCATCCCAAGCTCTGCTGGAGGTGAACACAGTGAGCTGGGCAGGCAGGAGAGGCAGGGGACTAGTCTGGGGAGACTGCTCCCACAGAAGGATCAAGCATCCAGGAGTGGGTGAAGTTAATTAGAAGGATTTCATTTTTTCCCCCAAACACCACATATAAAGCACATGTTTGTACCTACACAGAGCTCGGCAAGGTTGTGGTCACATCCTGAGGGACAAGAGGAATAAATAGGCAGGCAGGAAGGTCAGGCAGCAGAAGTGTAAATATCCACCTCTACAACCCCTCTAGTTTATCTTCCTCCTGCTGCCAGCTTCCAGGCTGCAAAAAACTTGAGATTGGGCAGATTCTGCTTTGGTGCAACCAAGTGAACCCAATACTCGTGCTGTGCTCCAGCAGTGGGATCCTCGGTGTCGGCATCCAAATAAAAGGCAGCACTGTAGCAAAACTGTTTACAGTTTGCTTCCCCTAGGCAGATGATATCTGCGTTTTTCTTCCCCTTTATCTGTTCAGAGCAGCCTTTGAACTTTAAATAGCAGTGTTGCCCAAGCAGAGCATGGGTTTGGGGAGGGGGAGCATCTGCCTTCCCCTCTGCCTGTGTGGGGAGGGGTCCCTCCCCTGCTGCTCTGCTGCATGTGGAGCATCTCCCCTCCACAGCCCATGGAATCACTGTGACCTGTTTGGCCCTGTTGCTGTGTAGTACCAGGTTGCCATCCCACTGGTCACCTTTCCCTGCTGGGTTTCACACCTCTGCCCTGCTCAGCCTCAGGCTTTCCCCCACTGCCCTAAAATATGACAGCCTGACAGTGCGTGGCCTGCGGGGAGGGGAAAACTCTGGCGCCTTGTTTGGGTTTTAGAGGGTGTTTGCGAAAGGATGAGGGAGGCAAACATCTGGAGGCTGTAAAAGTGGGGTGTAGGATGCAGCAGGATGCAGGATTTACTCTTTTTTTTAACCTTCCTGCCTTGTTTTCACAGCCCCCAGGTGCCGTTCCCGGTACACAGCCATTGCTGCCCAATTCAATGGATCCCACACGACAGCAAGGTAAACCCAGCAGAGGAGGGGTGAACATCAACGTTTCTCCTCAGCTGTCACTTTGGGACCTAAAGTGGCTGCAGTGCCGTGTAACACCCCTACTTTTGCTCCCAACAGGGCACCCCAACATGGGCGGCCCCATGCAAAGGATGAATCCTCCACGAGGGATGGGCCCCATGGGTCCCGGTCCACAGGTAAGCCCAGCTCCAGAGAGCATCATACAAACACTGCACACCATTGGAACAACCTCCTGGGGCTCAGAGGGCTGGGAGTTACCCCCCCCCCCCACGCCCTGTCCCCACATTAGTGTTAATGCATTTTACATTAGTCTTGCATCTGGAAATCCCTCCTTTTAACATGAGTGAGGTCTTCAGAGCTCATTAAGGGTATTGCAGCCTCCCTCCTGCCCTTCTGTCAGAGGGGATGGCACTTAGCTCTGTGCCGGAGCAGTCTTTGAGTGCATTACACTGCCTGCCTGGGAAATAGTTACGACCCTAACAGCAGGAAAGGGAAAGGAGGCTTGCATTTAAAATAAATAAATAAAAAGAAATGGCAAAGATCCCTTTAGCAAGGGAATAAGGCTTTCCCCTGTGAGGTTCCCCTCCGCTTGCCCCTCCTGCTGCCTGCTTGAGCTCTCTGTTTCAGGAAAGGGGAGTATACCCTTGAAATTAAGCAGATCTGGGTTAATATATGCTGTCATTCTGTTGATTCGCTTTGCGGAGTGGCTTATTGTTGACTCACTCCTGTTTGTTCCTTCTACAAGACTTCAAAACCAGATTACCATATTTTGGTTGGAGGTTTATCCTCTCTGCATTGTCGCCTACGTGGAGTTTGTAGCGCGAGGATCAGAGTCTGTCAAGAGGCGGGCGGGTGCGCTGGAGTTTTGTTTTGTTTTTCCCCCAGAGACTGTTGAGATAAGTGAATGTTGTGTAAAGAGAGAGTTGTGTCATCTCTTTAACACCAACCTGATGCTGCTGCTCAGGGATGCTTGGCCGCCTCCATGGACACCCAGATCCATCCTAGGGCAGGGGATAAAAAACCTGCACGAGCATCATTTCATGGACAAGCCCTCCAATAGCACTGCTGCTGTGCTTAAAGTCCTCCTTTCCCTGAAGGATTGCACCCAAAAAACCCCCGGCATTCGCCAGCGTGGCCTGCGCCAAGGCGAGCGGCGGCGGCTTGCCCGGGGGAGGTTGCTCGCTTCCCACTTCCAAAGCTCGCCGAGAAACTTGGAAGCGGCGAGGGCGCTGTGAGCGCCGCGTGGGATGGCGGCGGCTCCGGGAGCCGGCAGGAGTTGTGAAATGTTCAGAGCTTTATTTTTGACTCCACCATTCCCTGTGTACGTACATTAGGGAGAGGTTTTTTAAGAGGCAGCCTTTCCCTGGAGAAGCGCTGGGCTTCCCAATCTGGCACCCACGGGCGCTGCCTTCCCCCAGACATCCAGGAATTGACGCCTGCACAGGCAGCCACCAAAAATACCAGCCCTTGCCTAGCAGCCCCTCACACCTTGCATGCTCAAGGCTTGTTTTTCTTTAAGCTTTGCATCAGGACATTCCTAAATACTCCCCAAATTATTCCAGAGGGCTGCAGAGCATCCAGCCAGGACATCCCGGCGTCCTGACAGCAGCTCCTTATTACACACCAGTGATGAATCATCCCTTTCAGCTGGTTGCTGCTGCCTTTTTCCCTTTAATAGTCCCAGTTGTATCTCTGCAGAAGCCAGGACGGGGGTTGCCAGCGCCTCTACGAAGAGGATTTGTAGCTCCCTGGGTTTTGGTGGTGTCTTGCCAGAGCCCGACATCCAGGTCGCTCAGCACAGCTGCGTTCCCTCCCCACCCTCCCTGAGTATCTTTCAGCTGGCTTCGTTTTCCAGCCTTTCAGCTCCAATTAAAAACGCTGAGCCCTTTTTCTTTTTTTTAAACAAGGGGTTTGATGCTGCTATTCAGTGTAAATGGATGAAATTTCAATCAATTAAGGACTTGCCGGTAATTTGTTTGAGGAAAACCCTTTTCTTCCTCTTCAAAACAAACTTTGGTGATGCCCTCAGCAGAGCACCGTGTTCTGATGTATCCATAAATCCAGTGAAAAATTGACAGCACTGAAGTACTGTACTTAAAATCCAGCTTGGAGCACTCTGAGGGGCTGTGGAAGGGGAAGTGGCCAGCCATCACTCCTTCTGCTGTAGCAGTCTTTTCTCTAAATGGCAGAAATACAGCCCAAAAAGATTCAGTACAGGGAGGGAGGTGGAAGGGGAAGAGCGCCAGCGCGACCTAAATCTGGCTGCACTGGCTGCACGTCGCCTGGAGGGCACAGGGAGCAAAGCTGAGACCAAATGGAGCGCGGCATTCGAGGGATTCCTCTTCCTTCGCTGCCCTGGGCTTGGCTTTGTACTAGAGCTGGTTTTAGGAGATGGGGGATGCAGATCTGAGGCTCACAGTCCCAGATGGAGGCTAAGCCAGGGTGGAATAAGCCAGGAGAGGAGCCTCAAGGGGCTGCCTGCCCTTGCCTGCTCCCCACGGCTTCAGACCCACTCCAGGGGATAGAGCAGAGAGCTTGAGAGCACCAGGAAAACAAGCTTGGCTTGGTTTTCACTGCTCCAGTCGTCATCCTGAGAGCAGGGGATGCTCCATTGCAGGGGAAGCTCATGCAGCCTTTCCTCATCCTTAAAATGCAGCAGGAACCTTCCAAGTGGTGCCTTTTCTCCTCCTGCCCTTCTTTTCTCCTCCTGCCCCTGTTTTCTCCTGCACAAAAGGACAAATCTAAAAGGCTATTGTTGGCACCAGGGGCTGGGAGTGGATTTGTCTCCCAGAGTTGGGAGGAGGTTGTTTTCCCTTCAGCCATGTGGCCTCAGGGAGCAGGGAGGGGGAACTTCAGGGCTCAGCCTGGCGCCCATCCACATTGAGCTGCCTGGTTTTTTATAAATATATACCAGTATATAAATATATATACCAACTGCCTCTACATTCATCATCATTAATATATTTTTTTATTAATCTCATTTTTGCAAACAGACCTGCTTGGTTTTTTGTTTGTTTATTGGGGATTTTTTCCCTTCTCTTGTCTGGTGTCCCTTCCCATTGCAATAGACTGACCCTTGGTTATTGTTGCAGAACTACGGCAGCGGCATGAGACCTCCACCCAACTCCCTAGGCCCTGGCATGCCTGGAATTAACATGTAAGGCAAACCCCCGCACCAGGATGTTTGACTGCTGACTCAGGACTGCAGGACTGTACAGATTAAAAGACAACATTCATTTTTTTCTTGTTTAATTTTGACCCCAGGGGGCCGGGTGCTGGTAGACCGTGGCCGAACCCCAGCAGTGCTAACTCAGTGAGTATCCCACAGTCCTTGGAACAAGAGCAGGGTTGGTTGGGAAGTTTCCTGCAAAATGGGGCCATTCCCTGTTAGCTGAATCCTGCTAATGAGAGGAAGTTCCCAGCCTCTTGCTTAGACTGCTGGGCCCTGGGACTCCCATCCTGGCCGGGCTGAGACGGCAGTGGGGGCTCTCAGCTGTGTCCTGCTGGGAGCCAGCCTGTGGGAGCCCCTGTGCACCCCATGGCTGAACTTGACTCTCTTCTCCCTACAGATTCCATACTCTTCTTCATCGCCTGGTACATACGTGGTGAGTCCTCCTGCTCCATCTGTTCATCCTGTCATTGGGGTGCAGAGATGTTATAGGAGTTCATACGGTTTGAGATGCAATTGGTGCTGTGGGAAGTGACCAGGCTGGCTTTGGGGGTGTGAGGTCCAGCTGGTGGTTGAAAATGTGGAGAGGTGGGCAATGCTCATATTTGCACATCTGATGCCTGCTTTGTCTCTCTGCAGGGTCCGCCCGGTGGTGGTGGTCCCCCAGGGACACCCATCATGCCCAGTCCTGCAGGTATGAGCCCTCCAAGACCCCCTTCTCCCAGGCCAGCCCTTCAGGCTCTGCCCTTTCCCCTACCAGGAGACCCCCATCCCTTGGGCTGTGCCCACAGGCAAACAACAGATTTTGACTTTCTGGGGAGTGAGTGGCATGGGCTGCTTGGCTTTGGGATGGCATTTCCTACATCCCCCTATGAATCTGGTAGCTGGGGGGCTCAGGAAGGTGAGGAATTACCTCCCCACACTTCCCAGCCAGGAGCTGAATTATTTTTCACAGTTGAATTTCTGTAATTAAAAACTTTGTGGATCTTCATTAAATACAAATTAGCCAGAAAATGGTGGTAGTTAGAGGGAATTTTAGGTGATAAAATACAAAAGAATGAGTTCAAGTGGCATGAGTTTGTTTTAATTAAGAAATGAATTAATCACCCGACTTACTGGGCTTCACTGTTCCACAGATTCAACAAATTCAAGTGACAACATCTACACAATGATTAATCCAGTACCGCCCGCAGGCAGTCGATCGAATGTAAGTCTGCTTTCTAATAATTTACATATCAGATACCATAACAAATCATAATTAACTTCATCAGTTGAGAGTAAAGCAGTTTAATTGATTTCAGCCATTTGTTACAAAACAGAAATAAAACAAACCATCAAAAAGCGATTAACTCTTGGGCAACTTTGTTAATTTTTTATGCTTATTAAGAGAGCAGCGGTCCTGCTGCTCCGGCCGAGGTGGTGGCAGCTGTGTGCCCAGAGAGGTGCTGGGGTTTGTAGGATGCAGGCAGCCTTAAATCTCATTAGATGCTGGTTGGATGGAGCCTTCTGTGTTGCCATGGCTCTGGGTCTGCCACTCAGCCAAATTTTATAGGTGAATCCACAAGACCCCTGAGGCCTCACAGCCTCAGGGCGTGATACGGCCCCAAGTTGCACAGGGGAGGTCTAGGCTGGATATTAGGAAAATTTTTTCATGGAAGGGGGTGTCAAGCACTGGAACGTGCTGCCCAGGGCAGTCGTGGAGTCACCATTCCTGGAAGTGTTCAGGAAATGTGGATATGGCACTGAGGACATGGTTTAGTGATTGTGCTGGGTTGACAGCTGGGACTTTGTGATCTCAAAGGTCTTTTCCAACGTTAACAATTCTGTGATTCCATGATGTGTCCCATTCCATGAGGGATGTCTTGGGGGGGTGAGAATGTTCCCCAAGGAGCCACCGTGGCAGATATTTGGGGTAGTTTTGTGACTGATTTTGGTTTTGTCACCTTTTTGTTCCTCAGTTCCCGATGGGCCCCGGCTCTGACGGCCCCATGGGCGGCATGGGCGGCATGGAGCCCCATCACATGAATGGATCGTTAGGTGAGCAGCGGGCAGGGGGCTGTGGCTCAGGGAGCCACAATGGGCCTTCACTCCCTGGGGACACTGACTGAGCATCCCAGTGCCTGCTCCCGTCCCAGGGTCAACCCACAGTTCACACCAGTGGCTCAAAGCAGAGCTGGAAATCAGAAGTGGGTGTGGGGGCAGCTGAGCGGGGGGCACGAGGCCATGGCTGCATGCTCAGTGAGGCTCTTGTCCTTTCTCTCCCCTCTGTGCAGGGTCAGGAGACATAGATGGACTTCCAAAAGTAAGTGGGTTGCAGGGTGGGTGTGTGGGCTCCCCTTTTCCCAGCACTGGGGTACCAGTGTGACCCTGAGGGATGGAGACATGTTGGGAAATGTGACTGGGGTGGGCAGTCCTGCCCCCATGGTGTTTCATGGGACATGGGGACCTGCTCACCACCTCCCCTCTCATCTCTCACAGAATTCTCCAAACAACATAAGTGGCATTAGCAATCCCCCGGGCACTCCAAGAGACGACGGGGAGCTGGGAGGCAACTTTCTCCATTCCTTCCAAAATGACAATGTGAGTGAGTGCCTGCCTGGGGATGGGGGGACAGTCCCTGGGGAGAGTGGTCTTGGTAGTGGGCACCTTTTGGACCTGGATTATTCTATGTGTGAGCTGCTCTGGGACAGAAAATTGGGCAGGAAGAAATATGCTAGTGGGTGGAAGCTTGGGGTTCTTGGTGGGATGAGTGTGTACTGATGGAGGGGAGAGGATCTGCAGAATGGAGAGGAGCTGGTGCAGATGCAGCCAGCTGTGCTGACCTGGCCAAGTTGAGGCTCCGTGGGTGGCTACAGACATCCCTCCACTTCTTCCTCTATTAGCAGCATATACACGTGTGCATGTTAATTACTTGTTTTAAATTGCATCTCACCCCATACTGTTCTGCTGATTTTCTTCCCGGAAAAGCAAGTTACAGCGCACATTATGCCCTGATAAATTTGAGTCTCCAGCATATCCTCTCCTCCTGGTTTATTAGATCCAATTAGGTTGCCGTGTAGTTGTCATCAGCCTCCTTTTGCATCCCCCTTCAGTGGCCGGGGATCTGATCTGCCTGGTTTCTCACCCTGGCTCTGTCTCTCTTCCAGTATTCCCCCAGCATGACGATGAGTGTGTGATTTCCCTCCCCCTCCTCCTCTCCAGGATCAAGAGAGTCAGCTGCCGTTCGGAGGATCTCAACGAATTATGCAAGAAGAAGAAGAATCTAGGTGTATGGGCAGGGACACGCGTGGCGGGGGCCAAAACCCCAGGTTTAGTTTCATGCAATAAAAAGGCTGAACTTTTTATTCCATAAAACATGAAGGACAAAACTTAAAATATTTCAAGACATGACAAGACCCTTCTTTGTGCAGAAGGGTTTATATATGTACATGACACTTCTTTTTGGAAACAAACGGAAGCCTCTAGCACCCAACTCCGATCTCTTTGCTTTGTTCTTTTAAATAAAGACAGAAACCGAACCTGTTGTATGTTTGTGCCGTGCGACACCAGGAAGCTAGTCTAGATATGAAATCATGTTGTCTCTGTTGTAGTCATTTTTTTAAATAAACTGGACAGTTTACAATGGTGGTTTTCGTTCAGAAGGCCTGTTTTTCTTTTTCTTTTTTTTTTTCTTTTTTTTTTTTGGTTTTGGGGGGTTTTTTCCCTTCTATTTTTTGGGGGGTTTTTTTGTTTGTTTGCAGCACAACGCTTCCTCCTCCAGTTAACAAGATCTGCTTTGGGGAAGAGACTCCACCACCTCGTTATAAACTTGTTAACGCAGGTGACCCCCTTCTAGGATCACATCCTCGAATGAATCGTGATCTTGCTCTCTGTGACTGTGGCATGCACTGTGTTAGTCTTTCCCCCCCTCTCTGAGTACAAGAAGAAATCTCTTGTCCCTCCTTTCCCCAGAATCCTTCAGCTGGTTCACTGCAAAAATTGATTTTTTAAATATTTTTTTTTTAATCCACCGAAAGAAAGAGTTACTCTGACCTGGGACTTTGAAACTGTGATCTCCAGCTAACTTTGGGATTTTCTGGGGGTTTTATTTGCTTTAGGGGTATTTTGGGGGGGGGGGTCTTTTCTTTAGAGATGTGCTCTTGTCAGGATTTCACTTATCTATGATTTGGAACTGGATGGAGATATTTTTTAAGGAATTCTTGTTGTTAAAATGTAACCTTGCTATTCTGTAGGCTCGCTCTGTAATAAGAAAATAAAAATTAATGGCAAGCATCGAAGGCCCTTCCTTCTGGTGGGAGAGGAAGGGATGAGCCAAGGCGGCGGGTTGGGATCTCTGTACATGACACTACCCTGTAGTTTGGTCTTTGTTTTTCTGCAGCTCCCATTTCTGCTCCATGTATATCATATTCTGTAAAATATTCTCTCCCTTGGATTTGACCTTTGTGCGGATTATTGAAAGCATTGTATCTTGTTTCAGTGTTTTTTCTTACCTTGTAGTCTGGTTCGAAAATTACCGAGAGGGGAAAAAAAAAATAATTATTATACATTGTAGTTTGTGTACGATATTTGTTGATAATGTTTTATTAAAGGGATGTCTTTTTTCCGCACCCCTTCATTGAAATGTTTTTGGGGGACATTTGGCTTGTTTTTATTATTCTGACTGCAAGACATGAGATGACAAAACTTCTTTTTTTTTTAGTGTGTAATATGAGTTTCTTTTTTTTTAATGTTTGCCTTCTTTTTCCTAGGCATTTTCATTGTGCTTTACCTGTAGAGAGTTGGTGGGGAGGGAGGGGCGGGTGGGATGGGGGTTCTGAGGGAGTCAGTCTCATAGTTACAGTCAGGTTAATATTTTCCAGGTAATAACCAAACACAGATTTCTTGCGTCAGCAAAACCCAGGGGCTCCCCTTTTCTGCTTCACATCTTATTCAGGTTTGGGTTTTTTTTTTTCCTTTTTTTTCCTCTTTTTTTTTTTTTCTGACGTGAGGAAATGAAAGGACCAGTTTTAATGTATTTTAAAATGAATAGCTAAATTATTGTCTTCATTGGTATCGGATGGTTTTTTGAATGAAACGGTTCTCCCCCCTTCTCCCCCCCTCCCCATGCTGTAATAAATATCAACATAAACATTTGATTTCAGTGCTCTGCTGTTTGTTCCTGGTGTTTGCTGGCAGACCCAGGGCGGGAGTTGGGTATTTTTTCCAACCTTTATCAAGGACCAAACCCCAGGTTTGGGATGCGGGAGCAGAGGTGATGCAGAGCTGAGGGAGGGGGCTGGAAGTTGGCCCCAGAAGGGATCCCAAAGGGATTTGGCTGCGGTGCAGGACCTGGGGGGCTGGGAGAGGTTTGGTTTAACAATGCCCGCTTGTTTCTTGGGTTATTTTTTTTTTTAAGCATTTTGAAAATTTAGCTTTTAGCCTAGAAAAATGGTTGGTGTTGTCTGGACTGGACTGAGCATTTGCTCGCTGGACTCTTGGCCTCCCTGCACCCAGCCCACCATGCTGCAGGCAGAGGGGGACTTTCAGAAGCTAAAAGGGGAATATTTTTTTTGTACACTGAACCCCAGGCTTTCCTCATTAGAGGAGACAAAGTGCCAGTGTGGCAATGGAGGCAATCCCATGCAGCAGCTCCCTGGGAGAGGAGCTGGGTCCAGTCACCTCCTGTTGCTGGAGTCCTGCACTGCTGGGAGGTAAGCAAGGGAGAGGAAGACTCGAGTGTTAGCTTCAAATATATATATATATATGTATGTATTGGGCTTGCAATGGGGTCTGCTTGCAATGGGGTCTGCCCTCCTTGGGCAAGGGCTGGCTGCAGTGCTGAGTGGGGGTGTGCACCATTGCAGGATCAAACTCAGCTCGAGGCTCTGAAGGAGCTGCTGGGGGTGGAGAAGTGCAGGCGAGGCTGACCTGGTTCCCTAACGAGCAGCATCAGAGGCTGCTGGGGGAGAGATTGAGACTTTTTAGGCCTTTACGTGGGTGGTTGCAACTGCTGGGTGCCTGAAACGCTCCCGGGAGCTTCTGTCTGAGACTTGTTCTCTGCCTTTGACTAGTTCAGGCAGGACATGGTTGGCTGCGAGTGTGCAGCTCTTGCTCCTTGCAGGAATGTTCAAGCGTGGGCTGTAGACTCAGGGAACTGTGGGCTTGGGGAACTGTGGGCTCAGGGGGCTGTGAGCCATCCTGGAGCTCTACCTGTCCTGGGGAATGCTCCCACCTGGCACCAGCACCCACAGTCACATCACTGCTGCAATTCCAGCAGTGAGCACTGTGCAGTCATGTTCGGTCATGGATGCTTGTGGAGCAGAAGGCTGAGGGGACAATGCTTTGGATGGCTGCTGGGTTTGGGAACCAGCCAGAGAAATGACAGCCTGCAGAGCCCATCAGCATGTCATTAATGGTGTGGCTGAGCAGAGGGGTGTGTTTGCACCCTTTGCTACCTGTGCAGGTTTGCTTCCAGGTTAATGCCACAGATGTCCATGTACAGGGTCCGCAGCCGTGTCCCAGCATGGATTATGGTCCAGGCAATCACGTCCCCTGTGCTTTGCAGGAAGTAGAGTGTGAGCATTGTCCATCACTTGGAGTCAAGCAACCCCCAAGGGTTAAGTTGATGCCGATGAAGAAATCCTGCCCTCCCAGCTCCCTGGGGCCATCCATCCCTGCCTGCACTGCCCATCCAGGCCCTGCTCAGCTGCCCTAAGCACCAGGCTCCTGCACTACTGCCTGTTTTTATTGCAGGGCATAGAAAAGTCCTTCCCACTGGTTCTTAAGGGTTACAGGCTAATTTTATTAAATATCGCCATGAAACTGCCAAGTTCCCTCCTCTAAACGTCTCCTGGGCCCAACCTCAGGGATAATTGTCTTCCCCATTAGTTTTCATTAAATTAAATGCAGGAGGAGGATCTGAACAGCCAGGGGCTCCAGGCTGAGCACGGGGTGTACTTGCTGGTATGATGAGTGTGCTCCATGGAGCTGGATTTTGCACCGGGAGTGGTTCAGAGGAAGAGAGTGTGGAGTGGTGGAGCTGGGATGGCACTGTTTGCATCATCCCCAGGCTGGGGGCGGTGGCTGCAGAGCTCTGCTCTGGGCAGCCAGGCTCTGCCAGGTCCTTGTCTCGGGCTCCTGCCACCCAGTTCTTGCATGTTCTGCTTCCCTGGCTGCCGTTCATCAAAAGTTAATGCCTGGCCCTTGGTCCATGCTGAGGTAACACCATTTGTCTGCTGACGAGCCTTTATAACTTATTGATGCCAACTCAGATGAGGCTCTGTGACCCATTGTTGGACTCCCAGTCCCACCTCCCTCAGCTGGGCCGATTCCAGCAGGTCATGCTGGAGGAACTGGGAGAGCCGAACCATGCTCAGCACGCTCAGGGATACCACGGACATGTGGTAGGGGCTGCCTGGTCCATGGACCACAACAGATAAACCTGAGCATCCGTGCCAGGTGCCAAGCTGGAAGCCCCACACTGCCCCCCTTGAGCTCCCCTGCAGGACCTCAGAGGAGCAAACCCTACACGAGGATCAGCTGCTCTTTCCAGCAACACTGCTTCGCCCTGGCCTCGGGTGAGACCAGCTCTGCCCTGAGCAAACCAGGGACACGGCCTCCATGCTTGTGTGTGATCCCCTCACCTCCAGCAGCTTCCTGATGCCTCACAAAACCTCTGAAGCCTTGTTTTCCCACAGCTCTTCCCCTGTCTCACTGCTTCCACCATTTTTAAAACTTCCTTTGCTCTGCCTTTATCTATCCCTCCCTGTGCTCATGCTTTGTCTCTGCTCAGTTTGGAGACAGGATTCCAGCTTCCCCTGCTCCCTCCTCTTCTGCTGCCTGTCCTGACAGAGATGTCTTTGTTGAGAGGTAAAAGCATCTGTAGGGACTTTTCCTCTTTCCCTCACAGACCATCTACACAGGTTCCCACATCTACTAGGAGCAAGGGAGGTGTTTCACCTCTCCAAGCCCCCTCCCCACCACAGATGTTTTTCCAGCAGGCTTCCTCAGGGAACCTCTCTGCTCAGGAATGCGAACAGGCAGCTGGCTGCCCTACAGGGCTTCCTCCCTAGGACGGGTAATGAGCCGAAGCCGGAAGAGCGAAGGGATGTCAAGCAGGGTCCATGTGACACAGCAGGGAACCAACAGCCCGAGAAACAAACACCTACAGGCTCCACAGAGCACGGGTGTACTAAAATATATTCCCAAATACCAGGATGCAAACCACAGACCTCAGCAGATTTACACTGATGAGCTGAACTAGGCATCCCTTGAGCAGGCGGGATTAACATGATTCAGATCAGTGCAACTCTTACTAAAATATTTCTCTTTCAAGCATTTCTCCTAACTATTGAGGGATTTGTTAATTTAATGTACAGCTCCTGCAACCCAGTTTACGGGGTGCAACTATTGTTCTCAAATGTGACTGGTGGATCTTGGCTGAAACCTGCAGAGTGGAGCTGTCTGATGGACTGGAACACACAACTGGGGTGTTCATCCAGGTGGTCAGAGACCACAGAGACCAGCCTCTGACACAAGACACTGAAGAGAGATGAATTTCTTGGAAATATGCTCTTCCACACCTTAAAATAGCACAGGCTGTCCTCTTCTTTCCCATGTGCTGGAGGGTATCAGAACTGCAAAACATTCTACATTTGGCTGCAGCTAATTTAGCTTTCATTTTACAAAACCCACACTAATCCCCCCATGTTAAAAAGAATACGCTTCCTGCTCAGTTAACTCTGTGTGGCAGGAAGAAATTCTTCCTTTGTATTTTTAGCAGCAAATACCAGCTACAGGCACCAAAGTTTCATGCTACATTCTACACCACTTTCCCCCCAAACGCAGAGGTCTCTTCATCCAGGACTGGGGGATAAAAGAACTGCGGTTCTACAGATCCAACAAAGCAATCTCTCCGATTAAGTGCTTTGGGAACTAAGCACAGGGCAGCACGACGCATCCCGCAGCAGCCAGGAGTAAAACAAAGTCAAAGCCAGGCAGAATGAAAAAGGCTCATGTCTCAGGCTCCCCCCTTGAAGCTTTGTAAGCCTCTTCTGCATTCAGAGGGACTCAAAGCAACCTCAGGAATAGGTTTGAGTCTGGCTCTGTGCAGAAGCTCACTGAGAGCAGAGCCTGCGCAGAGGAATAATGACTGGCTTATGTTCTTTCCAGGCAATGGAGGAAGAGTGCAGGAAGATGCATTTGATGGATTCTCTAACCCAAATTCAGAGGTGAGCCCCTAAAATGAAAGAGCTTCTTCATGCACTATTTAGTTTAAAAAAAATATTTTACTTTCAGTAACGATATAATTTATTTTTAAAAGTAAATTAATCCACCTTTCTTTAATTATGTGATGGTTCTGGCAAAGAGAAGCAGCAGGTACAGTTGGTGAAGTATTTTCATTTGAGCTGAATTTCACACAGTTCCATGCAGATACAGTGCCAGAAACTTCTTGAATGTGTCTGGCTGAAAGCCATGAATTCCAACGGGCTTCTGCAGAGAAAAAGACACGGATGCTCAGTTTGCAGTGAAGTGATTAATGTAGACAAACAACGGCTTTAAACATGCTTGAATAAGACTTTCAGGCGTGGTAGCTTCTAAATTGTGCTCTCTTCCCTAGAGGGGTTTGTGTGGGGGTACTTCCACTGGTGTCAATCTGAGAGGGCAGAATCCCTCTGACCATCAGTGAGATGCCCTCCCAGTATAACCAGTGCTGACAGCCCCGTGCTCTGTTTACAGCAAGGCTGACAGTAGCATGTAAGCACTTCCTTCATCAGGGCCGGTTTTAAACAAGCATATTATGAGATGGTGGGTTACAGACAGGGATATCTGTACACAGGAGTTCATATTAAGCTTGTCATGTGGCACATCAGCACTACAAACACTCAGGAACCGTTCCCCTCAGGAACACCTGCTTAGGGAACAACTGGGCCAGTGCCCATGTCAGGTCCCTTCAGCTGGTTTAAAACCTGCTGCAGCTCTGCACCAGCTCTCAAACCCCCTGCCAAGGTGAAAGGGCAGGATTTCCAGGACCATTTCCAAAGGTTTGCTTACCACTACAACTCTCTTCTTGATTTTTGGAACACACTGGGCTGTTTCATACAGTTTCTGATCGGAGTCAATCCACACTAGATTTTTTATGCCATCGTTAGAGACAAGGTCTGTTGTATTTAACTGGAACACCATGAACTGGAAGAGCTGGCCATCTGTGCCAATGCTTTGCACCACTATTGGCTGCTCCAAAACCTTGGGATCATTCTAGGAAAAGAAGAGGGGGTGGGGGAGAATGTTTTAAAAGCCAGTTACTACAGAAATTGTATGAGTACTTGCTGATTCTGCATCTTAGAGTTGGTTTAAAGCCAAGATTTTAATAAATGTATTGTTACCTTGCCCAGAAAATTACTCTAGTCAAACAAGTTTTGAATGTAGATTTTGTATTTTAATTAAAATTCCTCCTTCAGCCAGCAATGAAGTGTCAATTTAAATACTGAGCTGTGGGATGGGTCAGAGTTTTACAGCTGAACTTACTCCCTGGTTCCTGCCCATTACCACCCCAGTGCGTGTTACATCACGAACACACTTGTTGCTGAGCGGAGGATTTCTGGATCAGGAGACATCAGTAACCTGAAGGTTGGGGTTAGACCTTTGGATGGGGAAGTTTGGATGTGAGAAGTACTGTAGCATGCCACGGCAAGGGAATTTCAGGACTCTCTCCACTTGCTGCAGCACTAGAGGGAGAACAAAGGCCCAGCAGCAGCCTGCCATACATACCCCATACAGCGCCTTGGCCCTGGCCAGCGCGTTGCCAAAAGCAAACATCAGCATTTTAGCACGGAGCTGTTCTGGTCTGAACCTGTCAGGGCAAATGATGGCTGACTCCAGGAAGAACAGAGTGTGAGGATGAGAGTAGGGATAACCATCTCTGAAACCTAAACAGCAGACAGTCATGTCAGAAATCGCTCAGTAGGACACTACACAACCGATGTTTTCTCCCTTTATCTTCAGGAACTGTTAAAGCAATTTGCTGGTGTTTTAAGCTCTTCTCCATTGTCCTGCTTAGTCCACAGGTCTGGAGCGCTTGCACTGCACTCCTTTACCCAGCTCCTCTGTTCCCTCATTCCCACACATTCCCCCTCTCAGCTGCCTCACAGAAGGACAAGGGCTCTAGGTTAACCCAAACACTGACAATATTATTATCAACAGCTGGATTTACCTGTGTCATTGAGCTCTTTGTACACATTCACCTCCTGAAGATCAATTGTAGGCAAGATGGGATGGAAGGTCTCCAGAACATGTTCTTTGGTGGCTAGGATCTCCTCCTTGGAGGCTACTGGTGGTATTGGGGCCATAGAGTTCATGAGTATTCCATTCAGGCCACGGACCTGAAGGAGAACGGATTCTGGGGAGGGAAATTAGACTACATTCAAACACTGGTGAAATCAGATTAGGGAAAGACGTACATTTCCTTTTACAAGTCTGTTCTGCAAGGCTCACTCTCTCCCCCTCACCTCCAAACCCATCTTAAATAGTAGCCCAGCTGTAGGTTCTTCTTCTAATATACCAATGCTAATTGCTGGTATTAAGTTCTTAACTAAACATACTTAGAAAAACAACATACTGTTTTTAGACACAAAAATACAAACAATCAGGTCCAAGACCCTGGTTCTCTTCTCCCACCATATTGTCAATATTGTCTAACACATAGTAATGTCCTCAGGGAGAATATCCTGCCATTATCCAAGGCTGCCCATGCTGACAGCACTTTTCAAAACGGGAAGAATTACCTGCAGGGTTCCAGAAATTGTTTAACTTGCTCCAAGTCCTCATCCTTAAAGCCAGCAGCATTGTTATCCCTCTTATCTTAAAGAGCTAAATGCTTACACCATGGCAGCAACTAACCTCTTTCCCATGTTGCTGCTATCCTGTAGTTTCTAGCCAACATCCTTTTACTCAGAGCAGGATATTTCTTAGACATTAACCGGCATAAATGTATCAAGTCTTCAAACAGCACTGGGCTTTAAAAGGAGAAAAAAATTGTTACATAAAAATGGGATCATAAGGGCAGGCAAACCTTTCTGGGGCACAAATGATGTAAAATTACTGTATGTAAAACATATCACAGCATAACATTTCCAAGCAGTTAACAGAGATTGCAGATTAATATCACACACAGCAATCCTGTTCCAAGTTGGCAGAGGTAATGCTTACAATTATTATTTTAAAAACTGATATTCTGCATCAGCTAGAAGTAGATCTCAAGGTGAAATAGAGACCTTGGCTTGAAAGCAGCTTTAATGTAGCAGAGTGTTTAAGTCAGTGCTACTGTCAACATCAAAATTGTGTTTTATTGGTCGTTTTGGTTGTTGCTTTGTTTTAAAGATGACAACTTCACACAGCAAGTGAGTCTCTCAACAGTAGATCTGTGTTTGAATTTTCCTTGTAGTGTTAAAAACTTTCCCTACAGCTGCAGACTCACCAAAAACGGTCCCTCTTGGGAGCAACCTCTCTGGTGTCCCAGAACCGTGCGTGTGAGATCGCGTCCTTCACCCGCTCCTCATGCTCCTGCAGCCCGTGGGCCGGGTTGTCCAGGATGCTCTGCACGGATAGAGGCAAACCTTCCACCAGCTTCGTCTTGGTGAGCCACTGCGCCTGCCGCACCCCTGCAAACACAACCCAACGCGGTATGTCACAGGTGACAGAGATGATCCAACCCAAACCATTCTGTGATTCTGCACTATGTAACCGAGGCTGCCAGGCAGCTCATGAGGCTGGGCAGGCTCTTCAAAGCCCGTGTTCTGTTTACACTCTGTGTGAGGAGAAGCCTTGGCAGACAGAGCAGGGTGAGTGCTTGTGGAGGGGGCAGCGCTGGGGGCAGAGCGGGTGTGTGGTACCTTCCAGCATTCGGACACCCTGGTGGCAGATGTAGCACCCCCGCTCCTTGTACAGCGGCATCTCCTCGTAGCGCGGCCCCGGCGAGTGCCAGGGGTCGTGCCAGCCGCGGTCCCAGGGGGGGAAGCGCGGCCAGGCCAGGCCGGGTATGTGGTGCTGCCGTCCCGCGCACGTGATGGTGTCCAGCTCCACCTGCTTCCGAACCGGCTGCCGCTCCACCATCCGCGCCAGCACCTCCGGTGGAGGCCCGCGCGTGGTCCAGGGCGTGCGCGGCAGCGGCCCGCGGTGGCGGGGCCGCCCCGTGCGGGTGAGGATGCCGCGGGTGAGGCCCCGCGCCGCCGCCCCCGCCCGCCTCAGCGCCACCGGCCCCGCCGCCATCGCCACTGCCATCCTCCTCCTCCCTCCGCCGCCTCAGCGCCCGCCCGCCGCCATCTTGGAGAGGGACTGTCCCCCATCGCCTCCCCCGCTGACTGACGGCGGCGGCGGCCAATGGCGGGCGGGCGCGCCCCGCCGTAAGGGAGAGTCGGCAAATTGCCTGGCGGGTGGAGGGTAGGCGCCGTGTGGGTAACGGGGGAGGCGGGCAGGGAGAGGAGAGGCGGCTCCTCGCCCGCGGGGCAGGGGGGCACTTGAGAGACCGTCCCTGGGTGGGAGGTGCCGTGGCCGCTGTGGCCCCGGGGCGGTGTGTCCCAGCCCCCGGGTGCGCACAGTAAGTGCTCGAAACTCTGTAAATCTGCCCAACCCGGAGCCTTGAGGGTTCCGGGTTCACCCACGGCCGCGTCGGGGTTACCCGTCGTTCATGGCCCATGTGTGCTCGGGGTCCCCATGTGTGCTCGGGGTCCCCAGCGGGCGCTGTGGACAGCCGGACCAGTCGCCTTTGGTTCTCTCTTCTCCCTCCATATCCTTAAAATAAGTGTATTCGTGTTGCGGGGGTGAAGGTTAATTAATTGACCTTGACAGTGAAGCTGCTCGAAGCGCTAAATGTTCCCTTGCTTTGGCTTGGTCACCCGTGGCTTCATAATTTCCTGTGGACCCCCTTGCGTTCAAAGGATACGGACAAAAATGCATTGGGAGCAGCCAGTGTGTAAAAATAGCAGGGTCCCTGCGAGGTCTGCAGTGCGATTTTGGCTTGAGGAGTGTTTGATGTGTACAGCTCGCTCGGAAGCACCGGGAGCAAGGGATAAAATCTCCCTTCTTGTGCTTCCTGCCCTTCCCTACGTGTCTACATTTAAAGGCAGACTCAATGCCCATAACCAAAGAGTTTGTTTGCCTGAGACTTTGCCCCGTTTGCCTCAAGTCTCTTGGCTCTAAACCCGACTTTCAGCTCACTGCCCTTCCCCCTCTTCCAAAGCTGCACAACTCAGGCCACATCTGGTGGTTGGGTTTGTTACCCATTGTCTTGGTGATTTGGTTTGTCGCCCGTTTTCCTGGACTGAGCCGCAGATTTTTAAGATGTTTCTGTTCCAGGTGACCAAGCTGCTCTTTTGTAGGAAATCACCCTGGCAGAGCAAGCAGGATTAAAGAGCGTGGCTTTGGCTGGGCAGCCAGGCTGGGGAGGTGGGCCTGAGGCTGGACTAAGGGTCTGGGCTGCTGGCTGTGATGTCTGGCATTCCTGCACTGGACAGTGCAGAAGCAGTGAGCACTCAAAAAAAAGTGGGGTGTTTCAGGCACAGATCAGCTCCAGGTTTTCAGTTTTCCCTGAGATACACATGCACAATACTCAGGAGGGATTTTGTCAGTCCTTCTCCAAAAATGCTCGGCTGGTGAGCACGTGCCGCTCTTTGTCATGCTGGTTTTGGTGCAGGACTTGTGTTTTGCAGGCAATGAGTGGCAGTGAGCAGGACTGGCTGGCTCTCAGACCCCGGGAACCTTCTCCATCCCAGTGCTGCGGCGGCGGCTGCAAACCCTGCATCTATGATGTGTACCAGAAGGAGCTTGCACAATGGGAGAGGGCCAAGGCAAAGCAAGACAAAAGCCTTCTCACGGAAAAGAAGGAGCAGGTCAATTTACCTCCATTACATCCTGGAGCCTGTGCTTTGGTGGTACTTGTTAGGGTCTGAGGTTGTGGTGATGGGCGAGGGATGCAGCAGTAGGTTCAAGTGGTGCCTTAAGAGATGGCTGTAAATGCAATTCCCCAAACTCTGCTTCACCCTCCCCCTTGGCTGCTCTCTCCCTGCAGTAATGTGATTTTCCAAGTGTCAGGTTCTCCCTGGTGTCGCATTACAGCCCTGAATCTGCAGCTCTCTTCTCAGAGTTTCCTCAGAGAAGCTCTGTTTTCCCCACCTTTTTCATCTTCTCCTGATTTTTAGGCTCATATTTTGAGGCTGAAAAAAGTTATATTGTGTGTGGTGGAGCAGTTGTCTTCAGAGTGTAATTTGAAGCTTGTCAGTGCCCTTTTACATAAGATTAACTATGCTGGGTCAAGCAAAAAAGATCAGCTGAAACAACTGATAATATTTCCTGTTTGCTGTGGCCATCAGTAGGTTGCAAAGTTGCCCCCAAAGCAGTGCTTGGCGCTTTTAGCAGAATTATTTCTGTTTGTTTTTAGACATGGGAAAATGATTGCAGTGAGTCATCATAGGATGACCTTGCTGTAAGGTGTAAAAAAAATATGATTTAAAAAGAAGGTGGGAGGGGGGGGGAAATGCAAGATCCCGAAGTGCACACTGCAGAACATGATAATGAATCAGCAGAGAGCTGGAATTTGCGCTGGGCCCCAGCGTTTAATACATGTCCTGAGTATCTCGGCTGCTAAATTAGCATGCACGTTTGCTTCCAGAGAAGAATGAAATCATAAAAGACACCATCTAACCAAGTAATTATTTATTGTTGTTCTTGCAGAGCAGTAATTCAGTGCTGAATCCAGATACATTCACTGCATTCAGCGTGAGCTCGGTGGAGCAGCTGACAGAGGACACCTACCAGTACAAATTTGAATTACCGGGAAACAGCAGCTTGCAATTGAGTTTAGGACAACATATCGTGTTAAGGTATTGTTCTCTGTGCTAGTTAAACAGTCTGCATTATGTAACCTAATATGTAGGGGTTTGTCAATAGACAAAGGCTTCATAGCAGGCAAATCGTGATTTCTGTACCTCCACAACGACACAGATGAAAAGAGCTCGTGAGCTCGCTGGCTCCGCTAATTCCATGGTAAAAGCCATTCCAAAGCTGTAGTTTTCTTCAGCATTATCCTTGCATCGATGGGTCAGAAAGAACTAGGTATGATTAAGAAAATCCATTTGCAGAAAGAAAGACTCAAAGAATAGATGTTACAACAGATGATTTACTCTAGCGTGTTGGAATGAAGACAATGAGCTGCACTTTCCCAGGAGCTCTGCACTTCAGCACCCAGGGTGTAATCCCAGTGCCCAGGCATTGCCTGACTGACTTCGAGCAAAACAACCCTCCTGTGTAGTTTATTGCTTGCCGGAAAGGGGCCACTTGGGGAAAGTTTCTGTTTCTCAGCCATCTGTGGTGATCATTGCCAGATAGGAAAAGTCCTGTTACGATGCCATTGATCTGCCTCTGTTGACGTTACTAGTAGGTTAAGAGCTGATGTGTGCAGCTGGTTTCTGCTGCCAGCACATGCTCCTCCTTCCAGCCCTGTCTCATCAGGCAGCAGAGAAAAAGGTTTGGTCACTTCAATCAATTCTCGTGGTCAGTAGTAAAGAGCAGGGTGGATATATTCTATAAGACTTACAGGAAAATACAGTCTGTATTGACAAGACCTCAGGTCAAGGCTGTGCCCCGGTTTTTGTTATTTAATTACCAGATGCTGACTGGACACAGAAAGTGACCCCAGCTCAAAAGGAACAGCAGACTTAAGCATGGAAGTGTTTTCTCTCCCCTTTGCCGCTCTTGCACATTCAGCCATTTCTCACAAAGCAGCTCAAACACCCTTCCAGGGGTGTGTCCCAGAGCTGGATGTGGTACAGCTGGGGCCACAACCGGGAAAACAAAAGGTGCCTTTAAGCCATTATGTTCCCCCTGGATTTTTACCTGTGGAAGAGAAGTGTTTTGCACCTGTGCACAGGCTGGGCCACTGGGAAGAGGACCTGCTGCCTGCCCTGTCTCCCCAGAGAGCTGCAGGAGTTTGGTAATCTCCAATGGCCCAAGTCACAGTGGGTTCCTCTTTATCTTCTCAGGGGAGTGGTGAATGGTTTGGAGGTCCAGCGAGCCTATACTCCGATCAGCCCTGGGAATGCAGAAGGTTATTTTGAAGTTCTAATTAAAGTAAGTAAGCCTGGACAATATGGAGTAGAGTCTAAGGTGCTGGGGACTGTGTTTTCTTTAGGAACCAAGCACGCTGGCAGCACTTGGAGTGAGACTCTCAAATCCCTCATGGACTCTTTCTGTGTTGTTTTGAAATGGTTGTGCTTTGTTGATAAAAATTACAGTTTTTCCCACAAAACTGAAAGCAGAGAAAGGTGACACACAAACAAGGGCTTTGCAGCAGAAGCCCTGTTTAAGCACTTGGGAGAACCTCTTGGGTGCCCAGCAGTCAACAAGGTGGAAAGAGGTGCCCATTCCACTTCTCTTGTATAATTTTGCCTTTTCAGTCTGTCTTTGAAATCACACCCAGTTGTCAGCCCAGTTGAACCACTGACTTCGGGAAGTGTTTGCCCAGCCCTTATCCTTCCCACTGTATTTGACTCCAACAACACCCCACAGAAAAAAATGTCAGTTTGGTTAAAAATGTAGACAGACAGTGGAACAGGAAGCAGCTGTTCCTGGTATGTGGGCAGGGCTCTGGAGCTGCAGTGTGAGAGGGTCTCCATGGACAGAAAGGTGTCCCATGGACACAGGCTGCATCTATCAGGGTGGATGGGATGGCAGAGCCCTGACTGGGAAAAGTGTCCTGGCCCTTCTAGAGCTTACTGCAAAGTGTTGCTTGAGTTCAAAATTATTTTATAGGAAGTTTGAATAAAGCCTGCAGGGCCCTCATATATTACTACTTTGTGTGGCAAATATCAACTGGAAGAACATTTTTCCAATACTGCATTTGTATGTCACTAGTGATTCCTCAGGGCAGGCACAGATCTCAGTACAGGTGTGAAATTCAGAGAGCTGGGTATCCCAGGTGGCTTGCACAGGATGACCACTTGCCCTCTGCCTGTCTTCCAGGATTTCATGGTTTTGGGGTTTATTATGCACTGTACATTGAAATACAAACGCTGGTCTTTAGAGAAGTGAACAGCTTCTGTAGGACACCTGTGGGAGGGTCATTTCCCCATTCTTGTGGCAATTGGTGAGTGGTAGGGGAGAGAAGTATTACATTTGAGTTGCATTAATAGGATACATTCACAGGATGACTGTGAAATTTCATGTATAGCGGCTCATTACTCACAGGTTTTGCATTTCAATAATAATAGTAATGATTGTAATGATACCTTTCCTTTATATAGAACCTTTCATCCCAAAAGGAGCTATAGTTATTCTCGGGCAGTGACAAAAGAGGTTGGTAACACCCAGTGTAAAGCAGCCATTTTTATAACTCACTCTGTAGGTTGTGGTATATTTCACACTATTCAGGCAATTTTGGAAAGTACTATATTATTATTATTATTACTATGCAATCCAAGCACTGTTCAAACACTTCTCTCTCCTGTTATTATAGCACTGCATTTGTGATACTACAGTTAAGAGTGAGGGAGTTGCCATTTACAGAGCATAACCCTCTTTTTGAGTGATTTTATAATGTTAGGGTTTCTCTCCATGTAAAACGGGGTGTAGAAGTTTTCCCCCAGGAGATAATTATTTTTTTTCTTTTTATTTAGAAAAATTGGGTTTTAAACCCACTCAATCACTTCTCACTTCAATTTTTTTGGAAATAATTTTGGTGAAAGGAGGATTGTTTTAGTTTCCATTACCCTGGTCCTTTGGGAATAGGCAGTAAGTGGGACTGACTTTTCTACCCTTGCCTTGAGTTTCCATATGTATTTGAAGAAGGGAGGTATAAAACATGCTCCTTTGATGCAACTGCTCACTCCTTGTGTGAGACTTAGTGCCTGCCCGGAGCCCTCTGAACATAAAATGTTTCTGACAAGTAACTCAGAGCCTGGATGTGTGTTTGATTTACCTTTTGACTGTAGCAACTGGTGCTAATAGTTCTTCAAGTTTAAGTGAGGTGTTAGGAGGGGAGGAGCATCTCTGTTCTTTATTACCTAACACTGCTTGCAAGCACAAGCACATGCTCACTCTTTCTGAGCTGCTTTGTGGTTCACCAATTTTGTTTGCCTGCAGTGCAGCTTGGTGGCCAGCCAAGGCACTGGGGTGTGGAGCTGGGCTTCTCTCCAGTTTGTGTGCAGAAAATACCCCAAAATACACTGCTTTTGTGTAGGCTGGAGTCGTCAAAGGCTTATATCAAATCCCATCTTTTGAGCTTTGGTTGTGTTGCCCTTCCCCAGGCTTATCTGTGGCATCACCTCTGCACCAGACCACTTGTGAGCCGCAGCTGTTGGGCTTTCCTGCTCTTGCTGTTTGGACCAGTCCTTGTTTTCCAGCCACATCCCAGACCATGGTCACTCTTTTGCTCACATTTGTTCTATTTAATCATAAAGTGGTCATACATACAGAGCATGGATGTACATATGGCAAATAGCAACAAGTTTCCTTGGATGAGCCCTTTATTTTCCAGCCTCTCCTCCCTTCTCTGTTTCTAGCAAGCACCAACCCTTTCTCATCAGTCGGGATTGAGATCATCATTCCTGCAGGCAACAGCCTGGATAATATTGTTTGTGCCTGGTAGAAAGTAAGGCAGGTTTTTTTGCTAATATTTTTCTTCCATGAGGCCAACATTAACATATTTTTTTGAAAATGTGGAGGCATCCCTTAGCATCCAGATGATCTGTTCTGAAAACGAGGGTTTTACAAATTAGAAACCTGGCTTTGGGTCACTAATTATATCAGCACAGCATCTGAGAGACTGAAATAAAGCAAGAGCTATGCAGTGTTTATATAACTAACAGTACCCAGAGGGCATTTCCAGACCCCAAACCCTGGGATTTGGAGAACAGTTGAAGGCCTGGACTGTGCTTTGCATTCAAGACACTCTTCTCTGTGTGCTTTGTAAGCAAGAACTCTGATAAGCTTTTTCCAGTTTTGGAAATTCAGACTGCGTGAGAGGGGGTTGTGTTTACATTATAGTCAGGCTGGAGTGGATCCAATATGATTTAATTTAAATGTCTTTGTTTTGGGTATAACTCTGAGTTATTTTTTAAACAGAAAAATCTTTCTTTTTAAACACACAAAATGTTTTTTTGTCCCCTTTTTGTTTAAATGTAGATAACTTTATAATTGACTTTAAGCTGGGAAACTTTCCAACTGAGTATAATTATTCTTTTCTTTTGTGCAATGTTTTTTATTAGTGCTATGAAGCTGGGCTGATGTCACAATACATAAAAACATGGAAAAAAGGAGACATGGTCTTTTGGCGTGGGCCGTTTGGAGGGTTCCCATATCAACCTAATAAGGTTAGTTCCCTAAGAGACATAAGATGCTTCACCTTGTGGCAGCCAGCTTTGTTCAATACTCTAAAGGGAAGACATCAATTTGATTGCTGTTTTCATTATTATTTTAGGGACTTCCTTGGTTACTGTACAGTGCTACAGCATTAGCAGTCAGTTGGAGCATGTACACCTTATTGAACTGCAGAATATTTAAGGAGGAAGAGGAGAGGGAGGTAGATGGGAGGCTGGAAAATATTAGCAAGGCTCTGTGTTCATCATTTGCATTAGAAGTTCCTGATGTGCTTGACAAAGGGAACTTACTTTCCACCAGCAATGACTGTGGATCTGTTTTTGCCTGGTTTGACCCACATCGCTGTTTTGTCACTGAGCACGAGAGAAGGGAAGGTGTTAATCTTCTTCTCTCTTGGGTGAGCAAAGGGGAGGTGTTAATCTTCTTCTCTCTCTCTCTCGGGTATTCCCTGAACTGCAGCAGCTCCAGTGAGGTGTCAGGTCACTCAGCCACTCCACAAACCCTGATCCCACCTGCCGATACCAGGCTGGCTGCAAAGAAAGGCAGATTCTGTTTCAGGGGGAGTCTTCTCACACATACTAATGTGGTTACTTAATTCTGACCTTTCAAATGAGGAGCAAAACTGAAACACTGGTCATTAAGATCCCAAAGCCTTGTGGGTTTTTTGGCTTCCCTCCCCCCCCCCCCCCCCCCCCCCCCCCAACAAAAGTAAGGCTGTAAAATCTGAGTAGCTGAGCTCTATGCATATCAATTGTGTCCTGCTTTCTGAAATACTCTCCTTGCTGGTTTAGGTCACTGTTCCCTTCTCTTTTTAAAAGCTTCCAGATAATCATTTGGAACAGAACATAGCAATCTTGCCTAGAAGTGGTCTTCTGTGCAGGACCAGGAGTTGGACTTTGATGATCCTGGTGGGTCCCTTCCAACTCAGAATATTCTGTGATGCTGTGGTGCATGATCTGTGTACATGCAGTTTGCAAAGCACCTGAGCAATCTTTAAAACAACTTGCTGTGAAAAACTGTTTATTATTTAGGAATTATAAATAATATAAATAATTATAAATATAAATAATTATAAATAATATAAAACAGCTATTCTGTTGTGCTTTTTGCGATCGGACATGTCTGTCATGTATTGGCCTCATAAGTCACCAACGAGCCTGTAACAAATGTGGATAAAGCCTTCCCAAATCTTCGTTCACGAAGCCCAGCCATGATGATAACACAGGTTCTGAGTATTAGTTTTACAGTAAAATTTTTGTTTATCTCTACTTGCTGCCAGTAGAACAGGACTCCAATTCAGTCAGATCAGATCAATTCACAATAAAATGCCAAGTCAAAACAGAGCACAAGCAACCTCTGAGGGGTTTAGGTCCCAGTTCTAGCACTGGTGCACACTGGCTGGCAGCTTGGGAAAGTGCTGGGAACCTTCTGTCCTGCTATACACAACACCTTACTGCCTGAACATCCCTATTCCAAGTAGAGTGAATGTTCCCCCTTGGAGATGGGAAGCTCTGTGTGCTGCTGATAGCTCTGAGAAAATTGAGATAATGCACCAGGAAGACACATGGATCAGGATGGAGAAGAACCTGTTTCTTCCAGAGGTCCTTCAGGGTTGTACTTTGCAGCATCCAAGACAAACACAGGGGGCATTTCCAGTGGGAGAAAACACACAGTGGGTCGGCAGAGTGTACTGCAGAATTGAAACTGAAACAGAAGTTGTTTGAAATCAAGGCTAGAGTCAGGATAAATTATTATATTTGGGTAAAATCCAGCTTCACTAAATTTGAGATATAAACCCTGGAAGTGCTATCTGTAATCCTTTGCAGAAAAATACATTCTGAGATTTGAATTTACCAGTGCATGACCTTCTGATGTGTTGTCTCTCAAGGGGCCCTTTACCAGCATGGCAGCAAGGAGGACCTGACCATAAGCACATTGATTTCCAGCCACCACAGCTCATTCCAAATTCTCTGTTCTGTTGTTAGTATGGAGAACTCCTCATGCTGGCTTCTGGCACCGGCCTTGCACCAATGCTTCCCATCCTCCAGTCCATAACAGATAATGAAGAGGATGAAACCTTTGTAACTCTTGTTGGCTGCTTCCCTACTTTTGACAAAATTTATCTGAAACCTCTTCTGCAGGATTTGGCTCGATACTGGAACATCAGAATATTTTATATCCTAAGCCAGGTAAATAAATGGGCATGAAGCACATTCCTGTGAGAGTTCTGTGTGCTGGGTGAGCCTCGGCCTCCTCCACTTCTCTGTGAGCACGATCTTAATTCTTTCTAAATCATCCAGGCTACTTTGTGATCTGGTGGCTGCTGTGGTTAAACCTGCTACGTGTATTTACAGTGTTACTAGTCTGGAGAATTTCAGGGAGGTGGCCATCACTACTTGTCCCTCTCTTGGGAGCTATTCTGTTGTTTTGCTGTTTTATAGTCACTGTTGATTATTCCCCCCACTTCAAACAGTTGTTGCTGCACCTTAACAGCAGATAAACTATTTTTTTCTTTCCTAATACCAGTGCCTTAATCTGTCCTTATCCTCCATTCATTGCTTATGGCTAGAGCTCTCTTTTTCTGGTATGCTACCACCAACTTCCCAGCAATTATTTTTTCTTGCTGACCCATTTTTAAACTTCTAAGAGTTGTTTACCCCTCTGTAAAATTACTTTTCTGCCACATTCATGGGATGAGGGCATACCTCTCAGTGGTCCTACGTTTTGAGCAGTCTTTTCATTTCCATTTGGTCCCAAAGTTGCTTGTGTTCTGCATGGATTTGATGGTTAAAAATTATTTCTGTCAGAAATAAGGATTCATTGCAGGGAGGATATAGAAAGAATTATTTATGCTAAGGGAATGAATCCCAGTGCATTTTTAGTTTCTTGGATGAATCATTTTTTGTATCTCTCACAGTGGAACTGCCTCTTACATTCTGTTCCACATGTGGCCTTGGCAAGTTGAGATTTGGTAGAGGGAAAAGTACTGGTGACTTGGGCACCCCCTCAGCTGCTCTGTAGGAGCATAATCATAATTGTCTCTGGTGACACGGCTTAAATACCCTTTTCAGGGTATTTAAACTCTAGAGTGCTGTCTCGAGCATGTGGAGGTCTTGAAATTCAATCAGCAAAGGGCAAGAAACCCACCTGACCCCTGTCAACACTGTCTGCACTGTGTATGCATCTCTCCCTTTCTCCTCTTCTCTTAGCAGGCTTGTGGTAGTCCAAGACTGGCTCGGGCATCCTCCCTGTTGGGATTATATATCTGTCTGTGTCTGTATTTCACTCTGCTGCCTGTCACCACCACATCTGAGCACCTCCTGATTAATAGCAGTGGGGGAGTCCCCACTGGCTCTAATGCCACGGGACTAAACACTTCTCATGGGATCAGAGCTGTGTTTGGAGCAGAGCTAGATTCTTTCAGTTTTGGTCAAGGGGGATGGGACTGAAAGAGACTTGGGAATGGGGGAGGCAATAGAGAGAAATAGACTTGGGATCTAGGATTTGGGAATAAGAAAGGTGCACTGGGAGGTGGTTCTCTAGGGAGAAGGTTCTGTAGCATTTATTAGTGATAGTTACACTCTAGTTTTGTTCAGTCCCCTCTGAGCAAGTGGCCAGGTCCCATGGCAGGGGGAGATTTTCATCTGGGCTTTAGAAGATGAATGCAGCTCTCAGGAAGGGTCAGTGCTACCCACATGGTGTCACAAGGGTGAAAGCATCCTGTGCAGTGCTCTGAGGGGAGGAGAGAGGTTTGGCTGTAAGCAATCAGCTGTCCTTTTTAACATGACACACTGCCACCCTTTTGCCTTTTCAGGAAACTTCACTGGAAAAACTTCCTTGGAGCTATCAAGAAAACACATACACTGGTCGTCTCAAAGAAGACTTGATGAAGACAATAATAAATTCCTGTCGAAGAAGGCCATTTGTATTAATCTGTGGCTCTTCTGCATTCAATGAAGATATGACTAGATACTTGAAAGCTGCAGGAATTGAAGAAAATTCCTGTTTTGTCTTTTAGCTGGATATTCCTGACCTGAGGAACCTTAGGCTGAGCCTTGGACGTCCTTGTTTCTCTGCAGACATTGCACAAAATGGGTCAGCTCAGTAGACTGAGTTCCTTGGACATACACCTTCGTAGGCCTTTTGATCAACTATTTGTCTCCAGTATGAGTCTCACTATGGAGTGTTTTAAGGACCACGTGCCATTCCAGAGTGGCTGCTACAAGGTGTGCCACCCACACCTCAGGGAACAGTGTGGTAATTTTAATGGAAGTCTTCAAGCGCAATTTTAAGAGAGAGATCTCCTAAGGGGGTACTAAAAACCATCTACATGCAGGTCTGCTCTAAAATGGGGACCAGGGACTTGCTTTGCAATCCATGTCATTCTGCAGTGGTATTGTGCCCTCTTAGGTGTCCAGAGGAGAGATTTAATCCTCAGGGAGAAGACTGCCTGGCCAAGGGAACAGCAGAGCACTGGCCTGGCAGTCTGGAGTCTGTGGGCTTCATTTTGGTTCTGTCATGTGCTGGGTATGTGCAAGTCACTTCAACCTCTCTGTGCCTCAGTTGCCCCATTATACACTAATACAGAGAAGGTGGCACTGATCTCTGAAAACAGCCTTTCCAACCATATATGGAAAAACTGTCCATAAGGGTGGATAGTGATGCCTAGTGAGGACTTAGCAGGCTGAACTCCTGCCCTGACACAGCCTGCATTACCTGCCCTGTCCTTAACCCTTGAAATGCTGCCTGGGAAGACAAAGAGTATGTCCTAAAACTGAGAGAACATAGCTGGGTTGTGGCTGCTATCTGTCAGGGAAGATGGGTGTTTGCTTTCCACGTCCCCTAAGTGTTGTATCATAGCCCTGGCTCATTAAATTGAACCTCTTTTCAAATAAACAGCTGTTTGTTTTTGTCACAGGACTCTCACAGGTGCCCAAGGGGGTTCCCTAAGCACACAGGAACACCCCTTGAGGAGTGAAAGCTTCAGGGTCTCTGCTGGGGTGCTCCCCTGTGGGGTAGAGAGCAGAGCCAAGGAGCTGCTTGGGGGATGGCAGCCTGGCACAGCCCCCAGCCTGTGCACCTGGTCCACCTCTCCTCTTTCAGTCCAAAATACTTCTGCTTTTCCTGCAAGGTATCTGCTGTCCACTCTTTTACCTTCTTAGACCACTGTGTTTACTATTAACACCTGGAAATACAACCTTCCTGCACACCTTTGTGTTTTTCTGTTCATTCCCAGTCCATGCCGTGTTGTGGTTGTACCAGATGATGTTGCATTATCATTCATGCCTCATTTTGTACCTGTGTCTAATACTACACCTTACACAAAGGAGCTGTGTTTGTTACACAAACTAAGCAGCGTGCACTGAAGTGGTGGCTCTGATTCACACATTGGGAGGGAACGTAAGTTACTCTTGCATTGCAGAGGTTTGTCTCCAGTTACCAAATGCCTGGAATTAATCAAGTGTAGCTGCAGCTTTTATGTTAACTTCCTTGGAGGAAGGGCTGAGCCAGAGAAGTTGTCCATGCTCGGTCCAAGACAAGCTCTCAGCTCCAATCCAAGCTGTGCTTCAGCCACTGTAAGTTACTGCATAGTGGAGATGCCTCTGCACAGCATGGGGCTGATAAAATAAGGAGATGCTTTCTCCAGTCGATTTCCCTACTTTGGGCTTTGGCTAGGAAAATGGAAAAAATATTTTTGTCAGATATTAAGTATTCAAAAACCTTGCTTATATACTTCTTGCTTTAAATGTTTTATCTTTTTATGATTTTGCTAAAAATCCACCCAGCCTTTTTTGCAAAGGCCCAAGGTAAAACTTGACGCTCGCTTTGGAAAAGCATCGGCTTTCTGCGAGAAAGCTGGGACTGTTCCTTTAAACACAACCCCAATATGTCTGGGTATTTCAGCACATATGGGCCACGATGGTTAAACCCTCCCCAGCTGGTCCGGCCGTTCTGCCGCGCCGCTCCCGTCTTTGTTCGTGGCTCCAAGGGAGGGTGGTGAGAGACGGAGCAAGCTGTGAGTGCTGCGGGATGCGATCCTGCAACGGCGGCTGCGGCCGAGCGGGAGGAGGAGCTGCCTGTGCCGGAGGGGACAAGGGTCTTTTCTCCATGGGGGACATGATGTCCTTGGAAGTAGGGACTTGAAGGAGCCTTTACACTGCCCCTAGGCACTTTTTTCTCTATTTTCTGCCCTTCTCTCCCTTCCCCCTCCTGCCTTTTGTTGTTTCTCAGGCTGGGAGTCCCCTGTCCCAGCCATCCCCCATAGAGACAGCCCCTTTCAGACCTTGGCATGGACCCCTACAAAGGCAGGGACATGGAGTGGAAAGGCTGTTGGGCAGGATTTTCCCTGCCAAGGGAAGATGACAGGTTTCCTTTCTTTTGGAGGCCTGGAACCATTCCCTGGTGGCAGTTTCATGTAGAAACAGTGTTGATCTGTGACTGGGGGATCTGTGGAGCTTAAGGTGCATGAGCTGCCTGCAGTGGTGGGTGGCCGATGCATGGCCGGGGCAGGGGCTCACATCCTGCCTCTCCTGCCAGGCAGGGGGATGCTGGTGGAATGCCCCTGGTCTTTGGTTGTGCTCCAGGAAGCCCCTGCTGCCCATGCAGTGCTGTGCTGGGAAGAGGGGCTTCACTTTGCTTCCTTTCTTCTTCCTCATGTGCAGCCTAAATACCCTCTTAATTTCATCTCATTATTTCCTGCCTAAATAATTCCTGTTTCTCCTGGGGACCATTTTTAAACCTTTGATCTTCTCTGAAGTCTCACAGTCCTGATCACATCCTTTCTGTTTAAATGAATCAAATGCCTTTTTGACTCATGATTTATAAATTTGCCCACAGAGGAACAAAGGCAGCCCCAACATGGCACACCTTGAAATCACCCACTGTGTCTCTGGTTGAGCAAAGTACCCTGGGCTGACCCGGAGCACCTCCAGCCTGACCTCCAGTCCTGGCTCCTCTGTTTCCCTGCTGCCTCTCACTCTCCCCCTGTCTCCCACTCCTGCCTGGCTCTGCAGCTGACAAGCAAGTTGCCTGGGCTCAGGCCCAGCCTGGGAATGGCCATCTCCAGGTCAGGAGAAGGGTGAATGTGCCGGTGGTTGATGGATGCTGTCTCCTGGGAGGGGGAGCACAGCTGCTCTGCTGCACAGCCCTGACCCCTCATTGTCACCGATTTTCAGTGATACCATTTCCTGGGGTTATGGCCAGCTGGAGGGATGGAGAGAAGTAGCTCTGTAGGTACTGGTGTCCCGGACGCTGGCTCCATGCTGGGATGTGCCTCGGTGCTGAGGCCAGTGGTGGATAGGCTGGAGGGCAGTGGGTGTTGCTGGAGATGAATGCAGTCAGGATGAACATGTTGCTCTGTAGTGCAGTGGTGGAGAAGTCAGGATGAATGTCCTGCTCTATAGTGCAGCAATGGAGAAGTCAGGGAGCGCATTATCCCCGAGCCCAGGGGATCAGGGCTGGAAGGGCTGAGCACTCCTCCTGACTGAGCCAGGGTTGTGGCAATGGAAATATCGAGGAGGGGCTGTGTTGCCAGATCTCTCCTGCCTCTTTGCTGCATGGCCCCACACAATGGCCCCTTGTTTCACAAGGCACAGGGACAGACCTCCTCTCCAAGCCATTAGGGAAGCAGCTAATTAAGCTCTGCAGTGTCCGTGGGAGGTCAGCAGGATGTGACACGGCATCACAGCATCTCCCAGAACTTGCACTGGAGCAAGAGCTTCACACAGTACCTGGGAACAGGGAGGGCTGCCCTGCACCTCCTTGTTCCAATGTACCCTTAGTCCTGGCGGGGTGAAGTGGTGCCCAGTGCCCCAGGACAGACACTCCAGGACATTCTCCACCTCAGCTGGGCTTAGGACAGAGGGCTCCTGGCTGGGATGCCCCAGTGCTCGCAGCAGCCCTTGGCATGACTCCAGCGAGACCGGGCAGTGGAGAGAGAGCCTGTACAAATATTACTGTTGTTATTGTTCCCCATAAATATATGCAGGCACTTAATGACCTTGGCATGGAGCATTTCCCGGGGATTCATGACCAGTTGGTGTTAATGGTCCTTAGCTGCACCTCAGGCCATCAGCTCCTCCCAGCCCATCATTAATCCACAGGAAATGTCTCAGCATCGATCCTCATTGCTTAATTAATAAATGCAACTTGTCTCCTGCCTGAGATTTAGAGATACTTACTACTTCTTTCCCTGCTGCTTTGAAGGTGACTTTTTTAGCACAGGTCCCTCATGCTGGGAGGTCCTTGCGGGATTTTGTTTCCTGGCATTCATCTGGGTGTGGGCTGTGGCAGCAGGAAAGTCCTTTCTCCAGGGTGGGAGGGAAGGAACTGAGCCACTGCTGGGTTTGGGGTTTCTCCAGCTAACGTGGCACAGCACAAGGAGCACATCTTTCCCACCAAATCCGAAGCCTTGATTACCTTCAGCCGAGTGCATCCAAAAGCCTGGGCGAGAAGGAGTGTGAGCCGGCATGGAAGAACGTGGCAATTCTCCAAGGCCTTAGCAGGTTCTATAATAATCGATGTTTTTTTGCCCATGAGTCACAATTCATCTCTAATCTTCCTCGGGGGAGGTGGGATTTGCTATCTTTAGTGCTCACGACTGCTGCTTTCCCGGGCTGAGCATCCCGCTGAGCCTGGACTCCTGCTGCAGGGATGCTGACCTGGCAGCCGGTGCGGAGACGTGGCCGTGTTTAAATCCCATTCCCTGTTTCTCTAGCCTTTACCACCAGCTGGCTTTGTGCAGTGGGTGCCGCAGTATAAATCATGTTAATTCCTGAGGTGCTTTTCCGCGGTAAGTCTGAAATTCCCATTTTGGTTCACTGGCTTGCCTGGCGAACTAAATTATTTTCATGGCCCCTTAAGGGCATATTGTCAGCCCAGACTTATTGCCGTTATACACCATATCTGAAACATTAATATCTCTTCTAAATATAGTGTATTGACAAGGTATCTGGTATAGTGTAAATCCTTGGGACATTTGATCCAGATCATTAAAACTGAGTGAAGGAAGGGAGGAATAGATCAAGTTACCTTGCTGCTCTTAATTCAAACAAGCGATGAATTATTCATTCTGCTATTAATTCTACAGTCCTCCTGCTTTTTATTTATTTCTCTCTTTATTTATTTTTTTCCTTCCAAATAGACAGCTCCAAAAGGATGCTCGGGTGCCAGTGAGGGGAGATTTTCCTGCTGGAGGATGGGGAGCACGGGGGTGGGATACCTGGCAGCAGTGGCTGTGCTTTGCGGGGCTCTCGGGGATGCTCCCAGCAGAGGTAAGAACCTGGTCCCAGCTGCGAGTGGGAACCTTGGGGCTAGACGGGCATCCATGGTCCCTGAGGAGGAGAAGAGGGCTGTTTGCGGGTGCCACGGTGGCTCTGGGGTGCGAGTGGGTTCCAACTCTCTCTCAGGGAGTGGGCTGGCTCAGGCCAGGGGCAGGGAGCTGGGATCTGGGATCTGGAGTCACTGTGTGCAGCAGCAAGTGTGGGACACTGCTCTGTGCTTGGTATTCTGCCTCACACTTATCTTACTGAGGATTGCAGGTAGGGATTGTCCTGTTGTGATGTACAGGTGTTTTGGTGAAGGGTTTGTTAACTTCTGGAGTTCACTTGACTATATAAATATATGTATTTATATACACACACATATACATGTACATTTATGTGAATGTATGTATGTGTGTGAATGTGACAGGCATGTAATAAAATGCCCCCCAGATTGCAGGACAAGGTTAGCAGATTACACAGTAATTTGAGGCGTGGGGTGGGCAGAGTAATCCCTCTCCCCAAAAACAGTAGGGCCTTTCTCACAGAAGGACTGCATCAGAAACCAACCCCCATCCCTGGTTCTGGTGCATGTGCTCCTGAGTGGCCACCCCACATCCCACCTGGGCTTCCCAGAGCACCCCAAGGCTCCCGACCCTTAATCCATCCATCTGCCTGCATCATGTCTATTTGCCTCTCCCACAGGCTCCCCTTCTGGGTATTTATTTCAACAATATTATTTCTTTAGTACCACCCCTGTATTACTTCATTGCCTATCCCCAGTAATTAGCAAGTTGATTTTAGATCTGGACACACACACACACACACACACACACACACACACACACACACACTCATGTGGTGCTGCATCTCACACATCTGCAGGACCTCCCCTTGCTGGGAGGTCACCGTGCCAGCAAGCATGATGAAAAGTAAAGTGCACTGGCTGACTATTGATTTGCAATATACTTGGCCCAGATTGATGGCAGTGAGTGCCCAGCCTTGTTTGGGAACCCACACATGTCTCCCGAGGGCTACATAGGGTCTGCATCCCTCCCAGACATGATGTATGTGCCCACTATATCAGCCTCTTCACCCCAGCCCTAATCAGACCCAGGGGCAGGTGACAGTTGCCCCCTTCCCAGCCTTATTTTATAATAACCATGTCTCAGTATAAAGATTTCATTAGGAAATCGATCCCTACATGCATAACTCATTGTTCAGTGCATCGAGCCCTTCACCCCTGTTTCTCCCAGCTCAAATTCACTGATACCACCATCATATGGAGGGAGGATGGTCAGTGAGAAGCACAAAGCTGAAGGACTGGGCAGCTGGGGCATCAGAGAACCTGGAACCTCTGAGCCTTTAAAACTCACTCTCTACTTCCTTTTTCCCAAACATAAATAGGTGGGGACACCATGCTGTCACTAGCAGGATAAGCTCAAGGGCAGCCCTGCTGCAGCCACACAATGGGGCAGTGCAGGGAAAAGGGATCATGTGGAGGGATGAAAGGAGATGGAGGGCACATGTCCTCCAATGAGAGGGGGTGGCCAAGCCCAGCCAAGGTCTGCAGGGTGCTGGTGTTTTAGTAGTGCTGATGGTAGGATGGAGCCAGTGTTGTGCATCCCATCTCCATTCTTTTAGTCTTCCCCTGGAAAGGGAACATCACATCCACCTCTGTGTCCCACAGGCATCAAATGTGGGGGAGTGCTTTCAGCACCCTCTGGCAATTTCTCCAGTCCCAACTTCCCGGGGCTATATCCCTATGAGACGGAGTGCACGTGGCTCATTGTGGTGGCCGAGGGCTCCTCTGTCCTGCTTTCCTTCAGCCACTTCGAGCTGGAGTACCACGACGCCTGTGCCTACGACTACCTCCAGGTCTACAACGGGGCTGCCCGGGACCGGGGCAACCTCCTGGGCACCTTCTGTGGCCACAGCCCCCCGCCACCCTTCTCCTCCGCCTGGCACGTCATGGCTGTCGTCTTCCGCTCCGACCGACACGTGGCCAAGCACGGCTTCGCCGCTGCCTATCAGAAAGGTAGCAGGGAGAGATGGTGGTGGTGGAGCATCTGTCCATCCACCCTCTCCCACTGTCTTCATCACCTGTGCCTCCTTGCAGATGCCTGTGGTGGGCAGCTGACGGGGCTGTCTGGGGAGATCACCAGCCCCCGCTACCCCGAGAGCTACCCCAACGATGCCGAGTGCCGCTGGAACATCGGGGTGGCCAGTGGCGGTGGCCCCCTCACCCTGGTGTTTGCTGACTTCCAGATGGAGGGGGGCCAGGGCTGCAGCTTTGACTACGTGGCCCTTTTCGACGGCCCCACTGTCACTGCCCCCCGCCTGGGACGCTACTGCGGCAGCACCCGCCCACCCCGCACTGTCTCCTCCACCCCACACCTCCTCATCATCTTCAAGTCGGACTTCAACATCGGTGGCAGGGGCTTCAAGGCCCATTTCTACTCAGGTGCGGGGGTGTCTGTGTGGTGGGGCAGTGGGAAGAACGTAGGGATGGGTCCAGGTTTGGGGTGGTGATTCTCTCCCTCCTGCGGCAGGGAGAGGATAGTGGAGGAGATCACTGTGGTGAGAACCTGTGAGATGATGGTGTGAAGTGTAAACCACCACGCTGTGTAAAAAGCAGCACTGCTGCTTTCCTGGGCCCTGGGCTGTCCTTCTCTTGAGCAAGAGTCGCCTTTCTCCTTTGCTCATGCCATTTTCTGGGAATATGGGTTTTCCCATGTGGTCCTGCAGGACTTTGGCCACTTTGGGAGTTTACATACCCCAAAACTGCTGGCTGTCCATCAGCCAAACACAAGGCTGGGGAGCAGTGAGGTGAAGGGCAATATAACAAGTGATTGCTCCTCTACCAGCTTATCCACACACAGCAGGATTCAAGTCTGCTTTTGATTTTCTCTTCCCCTTTTTTCCTGAGCAGGAGAGTGCCAGGAGGTGTTCACTGCCATCAAAGGGAATTTCTCTAGCCCGCAGTACCCCAGCTTCTACCCCAACAACCTCAAGTGCCAGTGGAGCATCCATATGCCCACGGGCTACCGGGTCAAGGTGTTCTTCCTGGACATGGAGCTGGAGGGCCGGAGCAGCCTGACAGGTGGCTGTGACTATGATCACCTGTCTGCCTTTGACGGTGGCACTGAGAACGGATCCCTGCTGGGCCGGTGGTGTGGGCGGGAGAGCCTGGCACCCGTCATCTCCCGCAGCAACCAGCTGCTCCTGATTCTCCACACCGACCGCAACACAGCCAAGAGGGGCTTCTCCATCGCCTACGTGGGAGGTGAGGTCTCACTTGGGTGCTCCTCAGTGCTTTAGTTACATCAGAACATGCAATTTCTGGAAGGACCACGCGGTGATGGTTCCTTTCTGCAGGAGTAGAGCCCATGGCTCCTTAGGGTTGGGGTGGAGGAAGACATGGTGAGTGAGCTCCAGCTCCTGCAGAGTGCAAGATGCACATGCTCCATGTTGTGTTTAGTATTCAGGAGATGCTTTTCCAGCTTCAGATTCCTGTGTCTCTGCCACTGTCATGCTCCTATTCCTCCCTCAGAGGAGAAAACCAGGGGTTTTTTTAGGGAACCAAAGCCCCAGGGCAGGTGACCAGCTCAAGTATCACAACCTTTTTCCTGTTCCTCAGGATGCTTCGGTCCCATCAGCAGCCGGCTGAGCAGGCAGACAATAGACCGCGCCCCCTCCTCCACTGGCAGCTGCAGGGGAGGACAGGGCCCCCGGGGCACAGCATTCCCAAATCCAGCCAGCCAGCCCTGCCTGGCACGTCCCTGCTGCCGGCATGCCCCGTGTCCCAGCCGGCACATCCACAGCTGGTGGGCGGAGCGGTGTGTAACCTTCCTCCTCCATTTGCCAACCTTTGCACCTCAAACACCAGCAAATTTATGGCGTTTGTTGTATTTCAAGATAATTACATCCAAGCTGACCTGCAGGTCAGGGATGATTCAACCAAGGGCAGCCTCCTCAGAGGGCTGGAGCCAGAGCAGCACTTCTGGACTTGCAGCCCAGGGGCTGGGGAGGATGGCCCTGGGTTTATTAGCTTTTACCCCCCAGTTGCAAAATCATTCTTCATTTCCAGTGCAGCAGAAAGGATCGGGGTGTGTGGCTGTAGGAGTAAGAAATGGGATGGAGTTTTGTCCTGAGCCTCTGCAGCCTCTGGAGGGAGAGACATACTGAACATCAACTAGGCAGTAGTGTGCACAGCCGGTCTGTCCCCGTCCTTGTCCTTATTTCCCACTGTTTTACAGCAGTGTGCAGGGAGAGAATCTTGGCCTCACTGTATCTGGTCATGGAAAAACCCTGCTCCCAACAGAGGACGTTGCAGACACATAGATGGGGTGCTAGTGAAGAGTGGGGTGTGTCCCATCACAAAGAGGGATGTGACTTCTCTCAGTTGCCCAAGGTTCCTGCATCCCCTGGTACACACATTGTTCAGATGCATGTTAGGGGAGGACAAAAGCTTGGACGTGAAACTGAGCCTCCCTTCCTAAAGCTGAAGCTGCTGGCTGTGTTTGCCCAGGGATTCCAGCATCTGCTTGTGATTAGGTTCCTGTGTGGCACATCCAGCTGCCAGCACTACCAGGAGAGTGGCTGCTTCCACCGGACACACTGGCCTCTCCCCACCACTGGCTTCCTTGGGAGCCCCCAGAGGCAAAGGGGCACCTCAGCCTCCACATCCACACCCCTTCAGCCATGCAGATATTTTCCATTCGGGCCCACTGAAGGGCACGGCTTGGGCTGGGCGTGTGTGATTTATGGCCATTTGAATGAAAGCCTTCACGGCAGGGGAGAGAATCCACTTTCTCCTCTTCTTGATCTAATGCACTTTAGTTATTTGGTAAATATTCTAATGGCTTTATAATGCACTAAGCGAAGCGAAGTCACACTATTTTTTCGTAATGATTTTATTGCATCTTCCCAGATTCAGGAGGAGCTGGAATAATTCAATAATTCATAGTGCCCAAGTGGTTGGTTCAAGCTGAGCATGAATTCACTTTAAAGAGGGGGGTGTTTTTCCTCCCTGCTTCTTTCCCTGTATGGATGCTTTCTGCATCCAGAGGGGCCAAATATGATGCCAAAGGGATAGTGGTGGAGAGAGGCTGGGATCACCATTGCCTTGCTCTTTGTCTCGGCATCCTGGATGGCTAAACAGCAGCTCCCTCTGTGCACTCTCTTCACCAGCTCCCCGTCAAAAACAGCATTCGGAGGGCAGTGGAGGGCTGATGATACTTGTGACAGGAGGATCTGGGCTGGGCCATCCACTGGGAGGATGCCCTGGGGCCGTGGATCTAGCTCATCCTTTCCCAGGGGCAACCAAGCAGCTGCATCGCTCCATGCAGGCGTGGGGTCCCTCTGAGAGACATCCCCTCCATTTCATCCCTGTAGAGCATCTCTTACAGGAGTGTTGTAGGATGCAGGGGAGCCCTGTGCCCACAGCAAGCCATCCACAAAGCTCTCACGGTCTGGTCCTGGGCATCAACTCAAATGTCTCACTGGATTTGCAATGATGGAGAGTGGTAGTGACAGCATGATGATGTTGCATGATGATGAGTGGCACTTGTGTGTCACTCAGAGACCTGGGAAGGAGGATGAGTTTCAAGGGGGTTGGTTGATGGTGAGGTCTCTCCCTGGGGCAGAAAGCAGGGCAGTGCCTGGGAGACATCTGTGTCTGCCCTTGGCATGGGACAGGACTAAAACACTGATACTGCTTTCTGCATTTCTGGTGTTGCTCCTTTTTCCTGAGAACTCATCATGAGTTCTATCCCAATAGTTGTGCCCATGAACATCAGCTGCACCCGGACAGACTTCCACATCCAGATCCCTGTGCAGTCTCTGGCCCAGCTGGAGAGGAATAGGATTTATTTGGGGACCCCCTCCTGTGCGGCCCGGGTGGTTGGAAGGAACTTTAAAATACACACCAGGTTCGACACCTGCGGCACCGAATCCCAGGTGAGCAGTCGGCAAACCCTCCTTTAAAGCAAGCTGGGTAGATGGTTAACCCTGTGCTGGTGTACTGGCTGCAGAGAGGCATTCCCAGTCCCTCTCACATCTTCCCAGTAGATACCCATCTGATTCGTGGCCAACCCCTCCAAACCCCTGTGAAAAGGAAGTGCACAAAGCTCTAATGAGCTGTGACCCTTGTCTTGCAGAGGCGCAACAACACGTCCGTCATCGTCAGCACCCTCTACATCGATTTTTCAGCGGGTGACCAAGAGGACATCCACCAGTACGAGGTGCAGTGTGAGCCAAAGAGGAAGGAAGCCTCGGTGACCCTCATTGCTGGCCCTGACCCATCCAGGCTCAGCCAGGCAGAAAACCTGGTGGATGCCCAGCAGTGGGAGGGGGAAGCAATGGATGCCCATGAAATCAAGAGCCAGGACACCAGTGACATCATCTTCATCAGCATCTGCATCCTGGCCGGGCTCCTCATGGTCATCGCAGTGGTGGGGCTGGTGCTTCTGTAGGATGCTGCTTTCCAGATTTCCAGGGCTTGCAATCCCAGTCATGCCCAGGGCGAACACATACCCCAAAATTAGCCCTCAGGCCAGGCTGAGCACAAACACAGCTGCCCGAACAGAGTCACAGCTCGCAGGCCTCGAAACTGAGCCTGAACCCAACTTCCACCTCCTTCCAGTGTCTGAAAAATCCAGGCAATACGCAGCCGTTTCCCTTCCCAATTTGTTTTCCTCTGTCTCAATCTGTCCATTTGGCTCAGGAATGCAATTCTTGCGCTTCCTAACTCTTCCTGCACCTGCTTCAATTTGTTTTCCCTCTAGTGCTGCTGCTTTCAGGAAAGTAGCGTTGTTTGCCGATGGCTGCAAATCATCCTGTCAATTATTTCTTGCTGAATTCTTGAAGGTACAAACCATCCCCAAATATTGCTGTATGCCGAACAAATGTTCTCCATGCTCCCACCCATGCTTGGGGGGGACCATGGAGCTGTGGTGTAGGTATCTCCACCTGGCACAAACAGATGTAGCTCACGTAGATGCTCCCAGGTGGTGTTTCTGGATGTCTGTGGGTGATGTGATGAGATGAATTTGCCATGCCCTGGAGCTCCTCATTTGATCTTCGCATGTTGTCTCACCTTCTCTCAGGACTCACTATGAGTGCCTCAGCTGCCAGCAGCTGGAAGGGAAGAGAACAATCTTCCTCTCCTCTCCTCTGTGTTTTCCTCCTTTCCAGCATATTGAGGTGCCCACTGCTGTGAACTCTGTACCAGTCTCACTCCTGAGGTCTGAAAACATGAGCAAACCCTGTTGTGGCTTGGCAGGCTGTGGTGCCATGAAGCCCGAGATGCTGGAGTGTGGAGGTTTTTGTAATCCTGTAAAGATGGCCTTGGCAGGAGGGGCTGGCTCCTCTGGGACCTAAGTGACACCAGACCTCCAACTCTAGTCCCTGCAGACGGTGAGCTCAGCAACCCAAGAGCACGAAAATAGGAGTCCTGTGGTCACCTGCCCCACCAGAAAACTGGGGATCCTCACCATGAGCCCTGATGGATGGATGAATAGCCCCTGCCTGCCTCTTGTGCCATCCCAACACAAAGGACATTCCCCTTTAGCATCACAGAGGAGGTGGCTGTCACAGAACAGCCTGTGTTCATCCTAGTGTGGGTCAGAGCCAGCATATGGCAAAGCCACAGGAAATCTCGCTGTGGAAGCAGGGTGCACACAGCCCTCGGAGCCTGTGTAGGGGCCACCCCCACTCCAGCCTGTGTAAAACACACTGCAATGCAGGGAGAGATCTTAAAATGTCCCAGCATAGTTGATCAGGGGCAAAAAATGGAGCTTGAGGGCAGTGGGAAATTCAGGAGCCATTTTTTTGGTGCTGTCTCTAAATGTGAATGAATCCTAAGGAGGACACTGGGTATCTCTGAAAAGCATTGCACAGCACAGCAAACCCCTCTTGCTGCTGAATCCAGCATTTAGCAGGGACTGACAGGATAGTCCCATCAGTGAAAGGCTACCCTGACCGATGTCCTGCTTCCCTCTGGGACAGTTCTGTACATCCAGGGGAAGCAGCAGCAAAGGAAAAGGATGATGCTTGAGCAGCTTTTCCTCCTGGATTGCACCAGCCCGCAGATGCCTGAGAGGGTGTCTGGGGAGGGAAGAAGGCACAAATCTGCGCATGCCTCCTAACGAGGAGCCTTCCTTAGGATTGATTTGGTGTTTGTTGGTGCAACATGTCACCAAATACAAGATTTCTGAAGGAAATATTTGCCAGTCCCATTAAGCTCCATTAAGGCAATGTTTTGAGAGCCTATTGTGTATGTAGATGGGAAACAAGGACAGACCCCCCCACGCTGCCTGCAGAGCTTCGCTGCCGGTTAATTGCTGGGTATAGAACTGTCAGCTTGAGACCACGGTTACAAGATTTGACAACTGAAAGAAACTTAAAGATATAATTAACCTTCTTGGTGGCCCAGATTTTGCTGTAACAGGTGAATGTTGCAGCCGCTCGTGCTTGGTGGGGAGCCCTCAGCACCCAGCAGCATCCAGCCCTTGCCTGCAGGACAGACACCTCCTTGCCCATCTGGAGCCTCTGGCACCTCATGATTTGCACAGAAAAATGCTTTTCTGGGTAGCTGTTTGTATTGCACTCAAATAAGGAGTTAGACCAGGTCCCAGAGTCCAACAGCAGAAGGGACCACTGCTGCACTCACCCCAGGGAGGGTTTCCAGCTCTGGCTCTGTTTCAAAGCTGCCTGAGCATCCTTGGGTGCAGCACTCACCTGCACACACCCCCGTGGATGCAGGACTGGTGCTGTGGGAGCAGCTCTGCTCTCTGAGCCAAGGGGATCCCCAGCATCCCCAGCCCTGCAGGGTGTTATCCAGGGGCTCATGGATGGAGTGATTAATGCGATTTGAATGTTTACAAAAGACTTTTCCCAGCTTGTTTCTGCCCACATTTGCAGCTGCAGCTGCCACCAGCAGTGAACCACTCAAACCGATCATCCTGCTCGGAGCAAGGAAAGCCTCTGGTGCTGGCTGAACAACAGCCCTCTCAGCCTCAGTCATACTCCGCCGTGTCTCAGACTCTGATTTAGGCATCCATTAGGTTTAGGCATCCAGTCTCTCCCTGCTCTGCAGGAATTGCTCATTGACATTCCCTGTTAAACCACCTCTTCCCTGACACACCAGCTGGAGAGGGGGGCAGAGCAAGCACACAGTCCAGAGAGAGGGACTGCCCTGGTCACTTTGTGAAACAAATCCTTCTTCTGATGTAAAAGCCCCTCAGATGAGGGGCAGAGATATCAGGAATCTATCACCAGTGGTCCTTCCCTCGACCGTGACTGTGATTCTCACATATCAGGCCTCAGTTTCCCTCTTTGGCGTTTGCTTGGTGCTTCCCAAGCAAGCAGGAGAGCAGCAGGCACAGGCAGTGCTCCTGTTACTCATCTGATTATTTATTTAGAGCATGATGACTCGACTGTGCCGGGCTGGATGCAGCCACCCCATTTCCTGGCTTTGCTTATGGACATGGAGTCGCATCTCTATAGAGCAGACAAAGGCTTTGCTGTTGTGCAGGAGGGAGAGCCTCCATTATCCCTCTGCAAATGTCTGAGTGCAAATCAAGTGAAGAACTGTTGGAAAACTGTAGATCATAGAAAACAGGACTGGAAGAGCCCCCAGGAGATTAACTGGTTTATTCATCTCCTTCCCTGGGGGAATTGCTCCCACTGGAGAGAAGCTGAGCTAAAATATCCGAAAAATCCCAGCCATGCTTTCCATTTTTTCTCTGTTTACCAGAAGGTTTTCCTGATGTGTCACCCTGGTGGGGTGTGCTGAACGGGGCTGTGCTTTTGTGCTTCTGAGTTGGACAAATGCAGCAAGGGTGGAAGTGCCCCAAAATGGGCACTGCTTCTGGCACAAGACCGTGCTCCCCCTGCCCTGGGGCACTGGGCAGGACTGGCCATCCCACTGGGGGGCCCAACAAGCACATGATGTCATGATCCACGCCACGAGGATCTGGCAACCTTGGAAAATCCCGTGGCACCTGGAGCAAATCCATTCAGGTGCAACTGTGATGGCCATGAGCAGCCCAGAGGAGCCTCAGGGTGGGAGGGCTCTGCTGAGGCTGCAAACTCAGCACAGCTGAATCCAACCCTGCAGCTGAACCCAGTCTGGCTCAGAGTGTCCCTGATGGCCCCAGAGCTGTGAGGCTTGGAAGGGGTGGGGTGCACGATGGGTGCCAACCTTGCCTGAGCTGGTATCACTGCTCTGCTGTCCCCCTGGAGTCACCTGGTGTGAGGCTGAGCAGCACCACAGCAGGGGTTGCTCTGGAGATTTTTCCCTTTCCCCAGAAATGCCAGGAATGAAGCTGGCCAGGCTTCCCTAATCCTGCATCCTCTACTCAAACCTTTATGGTTAATTTAGCAGGGACTGGCCCTGGGACGAGCACAAGGGCAGTTTGTGGGCTGGAGCAGGAGTGGGTTTGCTGCTCCTTGGGGTGGTTTTCTTGAGGATTGTGTTTAAGGCCAGGAGGCCACCAGCCACTTTTCCACCAAGCCAGTCAAGGCCCCCCAGGACCTTGGCACAGATGAATTGGTGGGTGTTACACTGAGAGGGGGTCTCTGCTGGGAAGGACAGAGCTCACTGCCCGTGCACTGGGTACTGCAGCTGGAACAGCAGTGGGAAGTTGGAGGCGGTCATGCCTGGTGGGTACTTCCAGCCCATCAACAGATAGGTGCCCTGGCCACTGCCTCTGTTTGGGGGAACAAAACCACAGGGGCAGCAAGAGGCTGCTTGGCAGCTTCCCTTGAGCTGCTGGTGATGGATTGAGCACAGGCTGGTGTTGGGGAGGAGACCACCATTAGGTACCACCTTCTCCCCCTCTTCCCTCCCAGCACAGTGATGGACTCACCAACGTCCCGACACAACAGTCCTCGGTCCATCACAACCTGGGGGAAGCTGCAGCTAATCCTGCCTGCTAAGGTGGGCAATGCCAACTGCTCCAGGGGTGTGTCTACCTTGGGGATCCAGATACCCACTGGAGACCCTGGTCATAGTGACACAGATCCTACAGTGGGGGTGTCTCTACCTTGGGGACTGAGGTAGTCACTGGAGATCCTGGCCGTGGTGGCACAGTTGAAGAGGCACTAGTCAAGCAGCCCAGCCATCTGGGAAAACATAATGGATCAAGCATATGGACAATTAAAAATGCAATGACGGCATTTACCGGGAGCGGTTTTCCCAGCTTATTTTAAACCCTGTTTCCCGGTCATCACAGCCCCAGGGACAGCAAGGTCCTCCCCCCCTGCTCATGGGGATTTTGGTGTGTGGAGGCTGAGTGGGGCATTTGCTCCATGATGAATGGATGTGTTCACAGCTGGATTTCGAGCTTACAGTCATGCCTCTGCAGCAGGTTTGGGGGGTGCAGATTTGATCCTGCCTCCTGTCTCCAGCTGGTTCTGCATGTTGCAGCCCTCCTCCTTCTCCTCCTCCTCTTCCTCCCTCCATCTGGGACAGGAGTGCAGTGTTTGCAATGTGAAAATTTGAGCTGAGGCAAAATATTGGCCACAGCAGAAATGGTTTTGGCTTTTTCTTTTTTTATTTGCCATTGGGGCTGGCTATGCTAGAGGAACAGTGTTTGTCCATTATAGGAGCACCCTTTATAGGGAGATAACTGTTTGCTAGATAATAATATATAATTAGCAAGGATCATTCCATAATCTAGTTTAATTGACAGAGACCATGAATGTGGTTCAGGGGCTGCCAGCGCAATTAGAGCATCATTAATTGCAGTGTAACCCTGGCATAGGCTTCCCTTTTTTGGGATCCTATGGCATATCACAGACCCTTCGTGCCTCAGTGTCTCATCTTGTGAGATGCCAGTTCATCCTCCTGAATGGTGCTGGGCCCTGTATGGAGGAACAAGGCTTTGGTGGCTGTGGCCAGTTGGGCTAGGGAATTCCCTCCCTCTACCTCTTCTTTTTTGTTTCCCTCTATCCCTCCTCTGCTTCAGTTCCCAATTTCTGCTCCATCCTATGATCCTGCCCTCCTGGTGTGCTAACTTCCTTGGGAGGAAAGTTCCTGCCTGGCCAACCCTTCATATCACAGGGCTGCCAGAGAAGCAAAAGAGATCTAAAAGTTTGAGTTCTTTGTGCAGAAACCTTTGAAGAGCCTCTTGAAAGATGAAAAAAGGTGAGCTGCTGCACACTCTCTTTCCAAAGGGCAGGGAGGGTCTTGTCTACTCCCATCCTGCTTTGCCCAAATAATTTGCAGCAGGACAAAGCTCTCCTGAGCTGTGCCTGCTGGTGGGGAATGGAGCAAGCTGTTCCCTGATGCCTTCCCAAATTTTTTCTCTTCACAAGCCAGGGTCAGAAGTCAGCTCTGGCAGGGGTGAATTCCCTCCTCCATCCCTCCTGGTGCTGCCCTGAGCCCATCCTGTATTCCTCAAAAACCAGCAGAATGGGGAGGGGGATCAGGAGAAGATACCTACTGAAGGTGCTTCCTTCCTCTCTTTGCCAGGTGCAGGAGGTCTCTAGAGGTCTGTCAGCTTTAGGTACCCATTTGCTGAAATAAATCTGTAGGCTAGGCTTAATCAGGGGAAAAAAAGGGGAAAAGTACAACTTTTCTCCTGATTGGGTGCCGCCTTCATTTAATGTTTCCCCTGTAAAAAGGGAAGTTGCTGTGCCAGAGAAACTAAGCACAAGGGAGCCCCCACTCAGCCCTTTCATCCTCCCTTTTAATCTAGAAGGGTTTCCCCAGCAAACCTATTAAGCAGGTAACCCAAGGCATAAACAAATGCAGTTGTGCAGGTGAGGTTGGTCCAAGGGGGGGACTCTGTTTTTTAAAGCCTAATTAAAAACTTAATTGCTGCCAGATATCAAGTATCCTGTTGTCACATTCAGCATCATCCTTTGGGAAAATGAAGCCCTTTTTGGCCTATTGCTTTTCCATCTCTGTTTTTGTCTTCTTTCTCCACCTTCCTTTGTTTTTGTCCTTAAAGTGGTTCCTAGTTCTCTGCATTCCTCCTGTCCCATGGCTCTTGAGTCCAACCCTCTGGACTCTTTTCCAGTTCCTCCAGACAGTCAGTTTTATGCAAAGCTGAGTCTGTGAATCCTCAGCCCGAATGTTACTGCCAGCTTTAACATCAAGATAGAAGAGCTGGACCCAGAGCTATATACAATTGGGTCCCTTTGAAAACAAGTGGGGCAAAAACATTACCCATTAAATAGAGGAAATTTATAAGAGAGTTTTCTGCTTGTGTACAGTAACTCTGCATCCCTGAAGTTAATTCTTAAGTGAAAAATATTGGCACGGTCAGACTGTGTGGGAAACTTCTCTGGCCTGGCTTTCATTAGACCAGAAGTTCCTAATTTTCAGGACCTTTGCTTCTCACATGCTACCTAACTAGAGAAAACAACAGCCCAGCACCAGGAACAGAAAGCTGAAAATAAATAAATACTGCAGGTCTTGGTGTTGCAGCTCTGATGCAAAAGCTGGGTCGTTCATTGATCCTGAACCTCCTCTGTGACAGTCCAGGATACATGAATTCAATTACAGCTGTGCAGTTCAAAGCTATTTAAGTGGGAAATGGAGCTGATTACTTGTAAGAAGTAAATTGAGGGGGTTTCACATCTCTTGCTACAGCCTGGTCAACAAGTGTTAGGTCTTCACTGACATATTATCCATACTGCCACCACTCATGTATCTGCCAGCTTCTGCCTCCAACACACCTAACATCAGTTTTCTATAAATGAAATGTTTGTTTTCAGAAAAGTCAGCTGTTTGAGGATACCTTTGCAATGTGTACAGGAAAAAATGGTCTTGCACTGGCCCAGGCAAACAAAATAGGGTTTAGATATTTTTAAGAGAACCTGCAATTACTTAATTAAATTTATGGAGTTCAACAACTCAGGTTAAGTTTTGGGTGTTTCTTCCAGTGTCTGCAATGGAAAAAAGTAATTAGCAGATCCAAGTAAAGACAGTCACGTTTTAGGGTGAAGATACAAACACCATGTCTGTCACAGCCTTAGTAATAGATTATGGAGAACAAGATGACTTGTGGCACTAAAGTAATCAGATCAAGTATGAGGCAAGATTTCCAGTTTTTAATAACTGGAAGGAATTTAAACAATAGTTAGTTGCTTAAATCTGTTCACATTATCATTCTGAACCATGTTTCTTCTGGAGGAAAAAGAAGCCTTTAAAAGGAATAATTTTCTTATATCCCAATTTTATTTAGAAAATTCATTACAAGTTTTTTCACGTTACAGTAGGAACAAGCACCACATTTAAATCACGAGTGAGGTATGGAAGGCTGAATGAGCTGCTCATTGAACAGCAGAGGTATTAGATAGCACCTATACTCTGGGGCATTTTGATTTTCACTCCAGAGCTTTAGAAAATGCCCCAAATTGCAGGATGACTGAGCTGATGGAATAATAGAGAGCAAGTTACTGAAACCCATTTTGCATCCAACCCTGGAATGTTGCAAAGGAAAATCACCTGGCTTGGCAAAACAGCTCTTGCCACAGGCAGGGCCCAGCTGCAGCAGATGTGGATGATTTAGGGCTAACTAGAATTTGCAGTTATCCACTAGGAATCTCCTCCCGTGGACCAGTATTTCCTAACAGCACAGCACAGAGCTGCTCCTTGATGTTATTCAGCTGATTCCACCTGAAGATCCACATCAGGGATGCAGCTAAACTGAGTTGTGACAAAGGGGCAGGAAGGAGAAAGAAGTGAATCAGCAAGGATGGAAAATATACAGCAGAGCAGAAGAAACTTTTCCTGCAACAAATCCACATGGATTTCTACCAAGTTAGATTTACAGCACCACTTCCATCATTAGTTTTCCCCTCCAGCAGCCCTGTTCATGGAGTGGTGCTGGAGAGTCAAGTCACACTGTCAGCACTCCTGTGCTCCCCTCACCACAGAAAGGGCTCCCTGTTCTACGGGGCTGTAGGCACAGGAAGTTCTGACTTGGGATCACTTTTTATGGTTCTGTACAAAGGCAGGGACAGTGAGTGTGCCAGCCTTGACTTCAGCTCGGATCTCAGGTTTGTGCTTTAATGAGAAGACAAGAGCTCGCACTGTCCTGCGATACGGCGCGTTAATGAGGCGGGAAGAGAGATGAAAAGCTTCTCGCTCAATATTTTCAGCCAGTGGGTGATCAATCTGAAAACAGCAAAGTATAAAATTAGATCTTTACATTTAATAAGGAGACCAACTGATTGAAATTGGACTTTGGTGCTTTTCAGTGTTTCTTCATTAATCAGCTTAGATTCAAGGAAATCTACTTCCCATCACAAGTGTAACAGGAAGAGCAATTTAATTCCACCCCAGCAATTAAGGAACAAGGCGACATGGTCAGTAGCAAGGAACATGTCCCCATCTCCAGCTGGGTGGCAGTACTTTGCCATCACAACAGGAAACTAATCTGTGACAAGCTCTGGGTATCAAGCTCAACTGCAATTATAGACTACGCTGTAGTGTCTCCATAAAGCTCACTTTTGGTCTTGCTGATAGAAAGTACCTTGGATACTATTTTAAACTTAATTCCAACAGCAACTCTAAGACGTGCCAAACACTTGGCAACTCTGCCTTGTGCTATAAAGGGAAATGTGGGCCCTCTGTGTGTAGAAGGAGGTGTAATTAAGAACACAGAAAGGGATTTGCTAAATGTTAATTATGTAGTTATTGCTTCAACATGTGCCAAAACCTGTAATTTAGCACAGTTTAGGGAAAAAAAATCCCCCACCCATAAAGAAATGGTTTTAGTTTCACTTCCCTTTTGTGAGAGGGAATCTCCCATGCTTTGCATGCAGGAGATTCCAGTGAGCCAGGTGGTATTCCTCCGAGTCCTTTGCCCATGCCGGTTTTCCTACCCATCACTAAAAAGTCCCTCAATTCACTCAGCCCCACCTTCCCTTCTCCTTTTTGTCAGCCTCTCAAGTGTCCCTGCTCCCCATTTGCTGGACCTCTGTGGTTCTTCTGCCTTTATGAGCAGTTCAACTCCTGCTGTGAGCTCTGCTTGCACATGTGGTGGTACCCACAGGTTATTCTTCCTTGGTGTGCTTTCAGATGAGTCCTATCCAGAGACAGCTCTGCTTTACCCAATTCTACTCATTTTAGAGTGGTACCATAGTCTTTATGTTCCACAGATTTAGACTTTACTTCCAGTCCTAACACCATGCATAGATGTGATTTCTGAGTCTGACCCAGCAAAAGTGAGCTCCCACCTTTCTGAGGCATTCCTACAGCAAACCATCCTTCTGTGCTGCCCCAATCCAGATGCACTGGAAGTTGGAGAGGTTGTTCTCACAGCTAGAAAACACATAGCTTTGAAACTCTTGAGTGCTTATCACTTGACTTGCCATTTAAAGGATAATTAATGAATAAGTTAAAAAGGATAATTATTATGGCATTTCATAGACCAAGCAAACTAGTCATTAAGCCTTACAGCAAAGCTCTGTTCATTTACTTAAAGATACCTGAGGGATCTGGTATTTATCACCACTTTATATACTTTCAACCTTGTCTCTGTTTTTGCAATAGATTTAAATTTACAAATGTTTAATTAGAAAACACTCAAAAGGTCCCACTGTTGCTTTCACAGCTGTTGAGTAGTAGGAAAAACTTCATGTTCTATTAACTTCCTTCTCTTGTATAGCCCAACTGCAGTAGATGCACAACTGATCTGTTGACTGGTTATGTAAATGAGAGCAAATACACCTTGCTTACAATTAGCACACTGACTTGGTTAACAACCAAAATAAAATTATCTGCCTTGAAAACAAAGCTGCTCATAAATAGGGATGTGCTGTGAATCACTAAAAGTAGGAACAGGTCACCTGGTCTTGTCCCCAGTCTGCAGGCAGGACCAGCTTGGCAGTAGCTGTGGCTGGGAAAGGTTTAACTTGTTCCCACAAGAAGTAATTCCTTGAGCTAAAGGCAAATGGCTCTGAATGTTACCTCCAAATCCAGGGCTTCACAGAGCAGTTTCCGTGCGTTCTTCCTGAAAGCCTCGGACTTGGGATCGCTCCTGACCTCGATTGAGGGCCTGTTGGAGTGGTCTCTGATGAAGGTTCTCCACTCTGTGTAAATATCCTTGGCAAGGGCAGACACGTCAGGATCGGAGTGTTTGCGCATCTTGTTCACTGTGTGACCTGGAAAACAGGAACAGCTCCCTTGGGATTGGCAGGTGGGCAAAATACAATGGACACTGGCCAAATCATATCAGGGCTAAAGCAGCCACACATTTTTAACTGAGGCAGTGTCAGCAAAACAACCAGAGCACTGACACAAACACAGATATAAATTTATTAGCCATTAAGCATGGAGTTCTCGCTCTTTGGCTTCTGCTGTGATTTTTGCCTGAGCAATTAGTAAGGAATTGTGAAAACTCCCTTTCCAAGTCAACAAGGTGTGGAGTGACACTTACGTAACACAAGGCTATGCTGATTTTTTTACACAGATCCTGGATCTGGTGAAAGCTTGTGAGCTTGGCCTACAAAAAATGCTAGTTTTCACGTGGAAACCCCCTTAAGCAGATGTTGCTAATGATGGCTGTAGCATGTTAACACCACGGTGACTCCAAGCAGAATCTTTCCCATCGACGGGGCCAGTGCAGAAGAGGTTTTTCTCTGCGAGGAGACAAAAGAGAGCTTCCTGCTTTCAGAGGGGTGTTCTTCCCTGACCAGAAGCGCTCTTGGCCAGGAGATGTCACTGTTAGGCTTCGATGGCTCTTCCAGCCCAGCCGACTGCAGGCAGGCACTGGGAAAAACCTCGAGAAAAGCCTGAATAAAGCCTGAACATGGCAAATGAAACCACAGCTCAGAAGACGGAGAAAAAGGCGGATCGCTTCTCCTTTTCAAGGGCTCTGTGATTAGAGATCCGGCTGCTCTAATGGCTCTAACGGGAGCTGCCCATCTGCTGGGGATTCCTCAGGGCAGGGATGCAAGAAGCAGTTCTGGGTGATCTGAGGAGAATTTCTCACACGTCCAGTGGATTCAGCCAAATTATATAAATGAACCACGCCTTGGATGGCAAGAGAGCACTCTGACAGACAGCAGGAGAAAGAATAAAACGCACAGGGACCAAGAAGAGCTCTTCAAAAATCTGACCACAAAAAGGGGTGATGCAGTATTGCCTGGGAGGAATTAGAGGACAGCTTTTTCAGTATCAGCTGGACTTTTTCAGTACCAGCTCTGAAAACTGCAGGCTGGATATCAATATTTCATTGGCAGTGACACTAATTTCTTAAAAAGCTTCCAAGCTAGTCTCTTTTGTATTGACAAGCCAAGCAGACACAAGACAACCTAATATTCACAGTCTAGATAGACAAGATATACCTATTTTAGTGGAAAGTAACACTTCCTTGGATGGTATTTTCTTCTTCAGCTCTGCCAAAGCCTCCATCAGGTTCTCTTTTGGTTGCCCAGGAAGCTCAAGTATAGACTTCCATCGTTTTATGTCTTCCACAACCACAACTCTCTGGGAAAAAGAAAAGCCATTAGGAAAGCGGGATATTCTTATGATAAATAAGGATAGTGATCTCAGCTAATGGGGCTGTTATCAACACATGAATTATTGATCATGGTATGGACCAGAGCACAGAATACACGATAGTCTGGGACCATGGGTACTTGTTTGGGATTAGAAACCTTCTGCAAATCAAGACTGAAGTAACCAGAAAGCAAAGTAAGAGGCTTCACTTTGATCTGCCAAACTCTGGCCATGTAGCAGCAAACGTCTGCTAGAAAAGAAGTGTTTTGAATTTAAGGAATCCATTGTATAAATGTCTCTAAATAGGAAAATGGATTGAGGGAGGCAGGTAATTATCTTTAGTAGGCTGGCAGAATCTGAATCCTGCTCAGATTTGCTTCAAATTTAAAATAAAGACAGCAAGGTGAGAAACAAAGCATTAAGGAACACGAATGCAGACCCAAGTACACTGCACATCCACAGTGTTTTTCGCTGTTTTTACCGTGGACCTTGACAGAACAGACTGCAAAGAGTGCGAGTCTCATATTTCGGATGTGCAAAGAGCCCTCTGCACCTGTACATCTCCACTTCCCTATTCCCTGTGAGGATCCCATCTCACGGCTGCCAAGACTTCGGTGCAGAGCTGGCACCGCAGGCGTCCACACACCGCTCCTCCCACCGCCACCCCGCGCTGCCCAGTGACCGCTCCCCCCCCCCGGTGACCTGCCTTGAGGGACTCGAGGGTGACCTGCCGGCAGCTGCGGGGCTTGGCCGCGGCCGGGCGGGGGCTGCGCGGGCCGCGGGCACTGCGCACCAGGAACCGCTCCATGCTGCCCTGGCCGCCCTCCCCCACGGAACCCACCGCCGTCCCGCCATTTCCGCACGGTAGTTCCCCCGGGTGCGAGACTCCATAGGATGGCCGAGGTTGTCCAGCAACGAGGACTACACCTCCCAGCAAGCCTCGCGCGATGGGTAGTACGGCCATTCCGCCATTTTCGTCCGGTAGTTCCCCCCTGCGGTGACGCCCTATGGGATGGCCGGGGGTGCCGGGCGCGCGGACTACACTTCCCAGAACACCCCGCGCGGGGCGAGGGTCACATCTCGCGAGGGGCGGTGGGCGGCCGGTGCCGGGGCGGAGGGGCGAAGATGGCGGCGCTGCGGGGTGGCCTCCCTGTCCTGCTCCCGGTGCTGCCGCTGTTCCTGCCGCTGTTCCTGGCGCTCCCGACGGGAGCCGTCGCCGCGGGGCCGCTCCCCGCCGCCTCGTCCTCCGAGGCCTTCGACTCCGTGCTGGGCAACACGGCGTCGTGTCACCGCGCCTGCCAGCTGACCTACCCCCTGCACACCTACCCCAAGGTACGAGCGGGCCCTTCCCGGCCCCACCGTCTCCCCCGGACCTTGCGCGGCCTTTCTTTTTCCCCTCTCCCCCTGCAGCTCCGTCTCTTCCCTAAAAACAGATCCTTCCTATAGAAATAGATGGTTAGGCTGCAGCTTGCCAGTGAAGCTTTATTTTCAAAGCACGGTTTTGTCAGTCCTGGGTGCTTTTGTGGGTTTGGGGGTGTGTGTGGTTGCTGCTTTTTTTTCCTCCTGTTCCTAAAGAGGCAGCTGTAATTTGGCTTGGGCTGCTGTATATTTTGGGCACTAAAACAGAGCTGTGTTGGTGGCAGGGCAGAGATCCTGAGTCAGGGCGCCAGTGGGGCACTTGGGTGGTGAAGGATGAAGCATAAATGGTGACACAAACAAGTGGCTCATCAGAGCCTTCATGGAATTTTTTCATCTCATGAGAAAATACTGGAATAGTGTCCAACGGGAATTTAATTTCGTACCGCAGGGTTTGCTGTTGGTTCAGGCTTTGCACAGCTTTGAACTGCAGGCCTGAATTTGGAAAATCCAGGACCCAAAATCTTATCCTTCCTGGTTCTCTGTTAGCAATAAACTTCATTATCAGCTGTGGCTGTGTAGCAGGTGGAACTCTTACCCCATGTTTGGGATTTCACAGAAGGGTAGCAGGGAAGTAGAGCAGTGCCAGGGTTGGGTAACAGGGCTTTGCCTGTTTTCCTGTGGAATTCAGTTGGATTTTGCAGCTGATATTGGTATCCCCAAAATATTATTGGTATCCCCATGATATTAGAAAGAAGGAACAGGGAGTTGTTTGGAATATGAGTAAATTTACATGTATACTTGTGGTATCTACATGAAGAGAAAGAACTAAACCTGAGAAATTAGAGCTAAACATTACCCTAATATATTTCCATTGTTTTGGTGCATTGGTTTACTTCCCTTGCAGGACTCTGTCAAGTTCAAGGAAGGCTGATATTTCTTTGGGTTTTATTGTACTTTTGAATTTTGTTACTTTTCGAATTTGAATTTTGGTGTGTGTTGTTGGAGCTGTGGACTAATACATTCACCCCTTCCTTTGCATTTAGTGTTTGTTCTGTTTGTCACAAAACTACTGATGGAATTGAAAGAAATTGTTTTAGTTGTCACTGGAAAGTAAGACAAACTTCATCGAGACTGCCATGGAAACCTGTCTGCTAAAGCTGATTTCTATGGATATTAAATTACAAAACACATTTTGTGCGACAGCATCACCCACCTTGTCAGTGTTTGACTTGAGTTTTAATTTATATTCACAGTTTTCTGCTCTTGTGCCTTTTAAGGTGTGTGAACTGGTGCTCTTAGCAGTGGCCAGGTCATTTACAGCAGGTTGTACATGAGGTGTGGTGTGTTTGGTGGTTGTTAAATTATTTCAGAGTCTTGTTTGCCACCTGTGCAGTCATTTGAGTGGGTGATGGTTTCGTTGGTCTGGTTCATGGGTCAGTGACAGGGTGTGGTCAGAGGTAGGACACTCACGTGACAGAGGCTTTAGTTCTGCAAGGTGGAGAACCCAGTCTGTGCACATCCGTGCCCTTGCCTTTGTGGACAGAAGAAATACCAGGTGTAGGATTTCTGTATTTGCTTAATTTTAATAGTTGCAGTGAGAAAGCACTTTTTCCCTTTAGTTCATTATAAAAAAATTTTATGTTTCTGGAGCTGGTTTGTCAGCAAACAATTAACCAGGGTACTGGTGTAGTACTTCAGAAGATAATCTCTTATTTTGACAGTTCTGTTGTGATTCTGACTAGAGTCTGGTAGATACATTGTAATCAGTGTCAAAATCAGGGATTTTTTTGTCCTTTCCTTCTGGGTTCTACTATTTAAGTGATGCCAGAGATTTTCTGCTCTTTGTAGGGTTAAACATGAGTAAATCTTTTCCTTTCTAAGAGCACTTTCTCTTAGTTTCAAACACAGCATTTTGTAAAAAGTTCACTTTGTGGATTGTAGGATTGGAATTACAAAACACAGTTTGCTGTTCCAGGTTTGCCCACCACAGAATGGAGAGCTCTGTTTGAATTAAATCCATAGGGATGTTTAGTGTTACAGAGCTGTGGCTTGAGTTTACTTCAGGTCATGTTTAGCTGGGTCGTAGGTCTGGTGGAGAGGAGGAGGACAAAAAAAACCCAACCAATCAACAAAAAAATGTTTTCTGGCAATTTGTTCTGGACTGGAGGGATGCAAGCCTGTTGTTGTGCCTCCCCAGGAAGAGGAGCTGTACGCCTGCCAGAGGGGCTGCAGACTGTTCTCCATTTGCCAGTTTGTGGACGATGGCGCCGATTTGAATCGGACCAAACAGGAATGTGACTCTGGTAAGACCTCACAACTCCTTCAACATCCTGTAATCTGAAGGCATAAAGGAGGGAGGAGCAGGAATCTCTGTTCTCTGTTAATTTCTCCTTACCTGATCCTTAGTGTTGTTGAATTTCTTAAGCGTCATCAGTCTCTGTAAATAAATTCGAAATACTTCATTTTACTATAAGCAGTTTGTCCTACAAAACACAAAATGACTGGGAAAAAAATCCAGTCAAATAGTTTTCCTTTTATGTGACAATCAGTCCCATTTACCATTCCTGACAAACTTAAGTATAGAAGTGAATTGTTCAGGTGGAATAAGAACACAGATCTTGTGCCTTGTAAATCATGGTTTAGGCTACATCCTGAGCTTTCCTTACACCTTTGGGAATTAGGTACATGTTTTGTTTGGAATAAGCCTTTAAATATTGGTGAACTAATTCTCTCAGGGTTATCTGTTTAGAGCAAAAGTTTCACAGTGAAGATGAAATGTTGAATCATTTAAGTTGGAGAAGACCTTTGAGTCCAGCTGTTCCCCAGGACTGCCAAGGCACCCACTAAACCATGTGTTTTAAATACCTCTGGGTATGGTGTGTACTATGGGTCAACTAATAGTGGGTTTGGAATTGTATAGAAATTTCTTCCAGTAATATTGAGGCAGCTGAGTCATAGTTTTATGCAGAGCAGGAAAGGTGGGAGCTCTCCATCTTTATTGCCAATACAATTACACACCAGGCCAGTGCTCAAGGGGAGGCATGTATCCTCTTAGTAGCTCACAGAAACAAGAGAGTTCATGGCCAGCTCAAGGAGCTGATGGCAGGTAGGGAAGTAGAAAGCCTGACTTGCAAAGATGCTAATGTGACACAAAACTTCATTAACTGCTCCAGAAATGGGCTAATGCTCTAGTCTGTCACACACTGTGTGTAGCTGTGATCCAGCATGTCAGTCTAGTTGTCAAACCACACACGAAAGAGTGCCATGAAACAGGGTAATGTACCAATAGAGCACATGTAGAGTAATGGAACAGTTGCTTATTTCTGGTTTAACTCTCCTTAATGGGGCTGTTGTTTTGCTGGCTTATGTTCTATAACCTGCTGGTGGGTGCCCTGACTGAGTATTCTGTGCTTGGCAGATACATCTTGGCTGATCTGCTCAGTTCTGTCTCCCGATGCCTCCTACAAACACTGCCTTGGTGGCAGTTGCACCATGGAATTGCTGCTCAGGTGCCATGAGATGAATTCTCAAGCATTTAGCTGGTGGTGCCATGCTTCTTGCCAGCTTCTTAGTCTTTCTGATGGTCCATTTGTTCCTCTGGAAAATTGGGAGAGCTACTGTCCTCTCTGTTGCTACTCGGTTTGATTCTTTAGTTCAGGTGCTACTGCAGCATTGTCCACCTGAGCTTTAGAATTTTGTGGGAGAGCTCTCCCTGATTTCTCCATGGGCAGAGCAATCTAAATTATTCTCTCCAAATTAGATTTATTGATCTTTATGATCTCTAGTCAACAGTGAATAGAAGCTGTCTGTTAAACAAAGAGTTGGCTTCATTTTTCATAAGAAATTATTCTATAGTACTTTCAGTGCAGTTTCTGTGCTAACAGGGGATGCTCATTTGATTTTCCTGTGATACCATGACTTCTGCTGTTACCTCAAAGGGGTTTAATGGACTGATGGTCCCTCTGGGTTTATTAGGATTCCATCTCTGTTCTCTGAGGTAAAATTTGATGGGTTATGTGATATCTAGAGGAAAAGCTGTAGTGGTAGTGGGAGGATCAATGAAAACTTGCATCCCTGAGCTCGGCCAGGCTAATGTTGCTGCTCAGTTGCTCTGATTGCAGTCAGATTTCATCTCCCTTATCTGTTAAAGCTCTGATTCTGTCATTAGACCTCAGAGTAAATGCTACCCTGGGAGTGATTGCCATATCTTTCCCTGCAAATGGGATTGTCAGTCTTTTAACTGCTGCTTTGTTTCTGATCCAACTTATACTGAGAATGTTTTCTTAACTAAAATGCAGAATTTATCATCTCATTTGGGGAACTTCTCCCTTGCAGCCTGTACTGAAGCATACTCCCAATCTGATGAACAATATGCTTGCCATCTTGGATGCCAGAACCAGTTACCATTTGCTGAGTTAAGGCAAGAGCAAGTAAGTAGGTGACATGTTTTTCAAATACCACCTACTTGTTTCTGTTCAGTATGTGTATTCTCTTTTTTTTTTTTTTTTAAGTTTCTTCAAATGGAAAATAAACCCAAGGACTGAAATGTACCCTTGGGGTGAGGGGTGAGCAAGAACATGACTTCTGTCCTTTTTATATAAAAAGAAATGGAAAACATGTTAATGTTTTGCAGTTAATGTCCCTGATGCCAAGAATTCATCTCCTCTTTCCTCTGACACTGGTGAGATCATTCTGGAGTGACATGATGGATTCAGCTCAGAGCTTCATAACATCCTCATGGACTTTCTACCTTCAAGCAGATGATGGCAAAATTGTCATATTCCAGGTGCTTACCTTTTTCACTGAGATTAAGGTGTCCTGGCTGCTCACTTTAGGTCTGCTTCTTCCAGTCATAGAGATTAAGGTGTCCTGGCTGCTCACTTTAGGTCTGCTTCTTCCAGCCATAGAAAAGGCTGTAGAGAATGATCAGAAGTGCTCAGTTTTTGCTGGTATTTCACTGCCTTTAGAGCCAGTTTAATGGGGGAAAAAATTCAAAGTTAGGAGAATGGAGCATGTCTTCAGGTTAATTTCTGTATTAGTTCTGAAAATATAAATTATCAAGATCAGTGGAAGCTTTCTAGCATGATCTCCTAACTCCTTATTTTGTTTTAGTCAAAGCCAGAAGTACAGTATGTTCCACAGCTTGATCAGGAAACTGGAGATACAAGAGGATCCTTGTCACTGAGTAAAACAGCCTGTAAGTTGTTCTTTGTGCTTTGTGAGAGTAAATGCAACTGTTCCCTGTTATGCAAAGAAAAAAATAAAGTTACAGGTGGCATATGAAAGCAAATTTTTAGAAAGCTGAAATGTAATTATTTACTGTGTAGAGTGCACTATGTACACTTGGCATAGTCTGTGCTAGAAACAAAGCTCTGCTGGAAATGGAAACCTGCAAGCTGGGGCTGCTTTAAAAGCTTCTTTTTAGGCTTTGTGTAGACCAGCTGTGTGGGCTTTGGGTCTTCCCTGTCCTGGCTCTCCTGACCAGTGTTTGTGCTGTTGTCCCTCAGCAGACAGACGTCCAGGGGGCTCACAGACATTCCGAGGGCTCTTTGAAGAGCGAGCAAACGACAGCTTTTTCAAGTGTCTTTCCATGTACGTATGTTCTGGATGTCTGTACCCACTAGGAGGATAATGGCCTTTCCCCTGTGTGTGTGGAGCACTGTTGCAAGGTCTCAAAGTGCTACAGGTCTGTAGGTTCAGGATGCACAGCAGTTACAGTTCTGTATCTCACTGTTAGTGTGCCTTTGCTGTACTGGCCCTATGTTTTTTGCAGTGTTCTGGCAACTTTGATTTTTCCTTTCCATTTCAAGTGAACAAGGTATTGATAATTTCCTGCACTGTTTTTGAGTATGTTCTCTGAACTGTTTAATCAATACTGTGTTTTGCCTTTTCATTAGCTCTGGATGTGTTTCAGGGCAAAGCACTTCTTTTGTATTTTGTTTTGGGATTGTTTGATACAAAGCCCACTGATATGTCTCATTTCCAGGCTGAAAATACACAGTATATATTTATTAGAGCTTTTCTGAAGATCAGCATGTCGATCCTTCTTTCCTTTATTCTGGTTACTTTCTCTTTAAAAGTTTACACATGAAGGATCAGTGAGTTGGACCCCAAATGTGTCACAAAAAACTGGTTTTAATTCTGTAAACAAGAGGATGCTTAGGGCCCAATAACAGAATCCAGCAACTCTTTTGTGATCCTAAACAGGCATTAGAGTACCCAGGAGTCTGCAGTGGGCTGTGTAGCTGTAAAAGCAAGAGACTAATGAATTGGCAGGAAAGGCAGTCAAAACTGAGCCAAGCTTTTTAGAGGTCTATTGTCCTGTATTCAGTATATGAAATGTAGCAACATCCTTCTCATTTCAGAAATTCCAGTTGGATTTTAACCACTACACTTGTCCTGTCAGTGTTGGTGCTGCTCTGGATTTGTTGTGCGACCGTAGCTACAGCTGTGGAGCAGTATGTTCCATCTGAGGTACTGCATTTTATAACTTACAATATTCTGAATTTATTCTTTATATTGCTTTTATGCTACGGCTGTCTAGAGACTAAGAAACATATGGGGGAAGTTCATCTGGAAAGGGGCTTTTATTTTTGAGGATGTGGTTAGCAAACCAATTTTGTTTATTTAAAGTATGTTTTTATAGCTGAGCAATTCTTGCTCATTCCTGAGGCCCATAGGAGCTCTGAGCCTTACTCAGGCAGCCCAGACAGGATGTCTTCTGGTTTGTAGCGCTCTCCTCTTGACAACTTTCAAATTGCTCTTAACAAGTGGAGGCTGATTCTAATTTCTCTGGGAATAAAGCTATTCTGAGGGTTGGGTGGTATAGGTGAAACCCAGTATGGGTTGAATGCAGGAGGATCAATAGTGAGAACAGTGACAGCATAGTATTGGTGAGTGCAGAGTGTCTGATCAGAGGGGGCACTTTCCTGGTGCCCAGAGAGTCCTGGCTCACAATATTTGCAAATCAAAAGCACTGTGGCTGCTGTTTTTCTGGCAGATTTAATATACTTCTTTTGGATGCAAGTCTAGTTCCAGCCATGAATTTCAGATGTTACAGAAAGCCTGGGTTAGCTTGTGTGGCAGGGCTGCAGCTGTCAGAACCTGGAATGCAGTTGCATAATGAAATTCCTTTTATTCACAGTACGAAGAGTCTTTGTCTTAAAGTTCCTTGTTTAAATATTTCAGAAGCTGAGCATCTATGGAGATTTGGAATACATGAACGAGCAAAAACTGAGCAGATACCCACCCTCTGCACTTGTTGTGGTTAGATGCAAGACTGAGGAACATGAAGAAGCAGGACCTCTTCCTACAAAAGTCAATCTGGATCAATCTGCAATTTAAATAAGTCTCCATTGGATCCAATAGACTAATTTTAACAGAGATAGCAACTCCTGATTGATTGTGGTGGTTCTTCAGATGAGAAGCTTAGCAGCCAGTCTTTAAATGCAAATAAAGTTGCAGAATCAACAAAGGTCATGGGATTTTGTTTTCAACTAGTAGTAAAGATTCAGACATGAATTTGTGTTTGTTTCCAGGCATAATCACTTTTCGCTGGTGTTTGCTATGTGTCTTTTTGCTTACAAAAGCTGTAAGCATGCTTTCCATACTTCTGCCAGGACACTTTCAAACTTACTTGTGTGTTCTAGGATGTAATGTGTACATTCAGAGTTAGCTTTGTAAAGGTATAAGAAATTTTAAGTAGGCAGGAGATGCCTTTTTAGTGTTGCACTTTCTGTTGTAGTTAAGAGAAAATATTATAAAATTATCTGCTGAATTTTTTGTACTTGTTAATGTCCATGCACAAACAACCCTGTCTCCAAAAACAGAAATATATTTTTTCTACAGTGTGGCAATATTTGAGGTGGAAAGCATTTGTGAGGTACTGTAGGCTAGAACTCAGCTTGTGAAAAATGGAAACTTCATTAAAACTTATGGACATATCCCTTCACATGCAGAGCATAACATGGTCAATTATTTTGTCAGACTTTAGCCTTTAAGTCTTAAATTGCTTGTAAAGTTAGCGCCTGTGTTTTCTGAAAAATTCTACTTTCTGTTCTTGATTAACTGTTCTGGTCTTGTAACTTCATTTACAGAAACAAGTTGATTCCTGAGAAATGAGAGCAGACAAATAAAATTGACTGTATAGAAAATGTTGACTATATAACTTTTTGCTGTGGTTAATTATTGACCACAGCAGGCTCGGTATGAGAAGCCTGTCCATAGCCTTCCTCTCCTGGGCAACGTGACCTGATTTTGCTGTGTGATTCACTAGGACAGCAACAACAACCAACAATGTCCCTCATGTTTCTAATCTGTTTTTTGCAGCTCTTTTCTTTGAGGAGATTGTTAAATGCTGGTTCCCAGTGTTGGCAAGTTGGGGGTGTGGGATTTATTGTAGGGTCTCTGAGTGTTTGGATGCTGGCTAGAATGCATGGTGCCCGGCTCACTGTCGTTTTCTGTTGATTCTACAGAACTCCCTCGAAGGTTTTCTAACTGAATAGCTGGTGGAAATGTTTGTAAGATCTGTTAAAATGTTTCCTTTACTATTACACGCAGTTGCAGAGGGAATGTTACAGCTCCAAGCAGACGTGGCTGTTTGCCTGTTCCAACGTGGACAGTACAACCTCTGTTACGCTGATGATTTCACAAAACTTTCTCTTCAAAACTTTATTGCTTACAGCCCTGGGCTTAAGTTAAGCAAACAACTTGTGCTTTCATTGGGTGTTTTGTCTTTTGTTTGCTGTTTAATGACATTTCAGCCCAGGGATCTGTGCAGTGCAGCCAGCGATTCAGCAATGTGCTGTTGGGTCACAGAGAGCTCTGTGCCTGTGGCACTCTGGCACTTGGCACTGCTGGATCCAGAGCCAGCCAGAGTCTGAGGAATTCAAGTGTTGTACTTGTAAGCTCTTGTCAAAGGATCTTCCCTCAGTAAAATCAGATACTATCAACTAATTGAACTGTTTCTCAAGATTTCTAATCTAAATGGACTCCTTAAGCACTCTTGGCATTTGACTTTGCAAAATGTCATGTTCTACTCATTTTTTGTTTGACTTCCTGAAATCTCCGTTTTCAGAGGCTGCAGTTTGGGTTTGATCTCTGCTCAAAACCACTGTTTAAATGAAGAGCCTTAAATTATTGAAATTGTGGGAGGAAAGCATTTTATATTCTCTTTAGGCATGTGTTCAACTGAACCTATATCAGATTTAAAATGGAATCATCTTGACACAAATGAGGTGACCCTCTCAAGTGTGTGTATTTCACTGCTGGCAGAAATAGCCATGGCACATTTGGGGGCAATTGGGGTTTTTTTAGGTGCTAGAATTAATAATCTTCTGTCATACTGAATATCTTGATCTGTGTTACCTCTTTAGCTGCTCTGATCTTTGACAATTTTTTTTTTTTTATTTAACTTCAGAAGGGCTTGGCTGTGTTTCTTACCTCACTGTCATGAACTCATTTTTCTGAACTATGAGTAGTGTTTGATGTGAGGTAACCGCTCCAAAATCCAACTGTCTGGTTGGCTACAGCTGAGCTTGATGATCTTGGGGTAGGAAATAGGTGGGGTGGGGGTAGGTGTCAGTTTGTAGAATCATAGAATTATTTAGGTTGGAAAAGATCTCCAAGATTGAGTTCCACTGTTCCCCCAGCACTGCCAAATCCACCACTAAACCATGCCCCTTTAGACATGTGTTATGGACATTTGCCTCTTGCAAATGCCTCTTGCATTTTAAACATATCCATTGAATTACACAGGAGTTTTAGCAAACTCACAGTCACCTAATAAAGGCTCAAAACCTAAACCTCTTTAAAGAGAAACCGATCCAGAATATAAGATGTGGGGGGGTTAACCCTTAGTCTGGCATTCTTCCACACTAGCAGATGCCCAGACTTGCAGACTGTTTGCTATGTCGCGTTTGGCGTTTTCACCCCAAATTCCCCGTGGAAAAGGAGAACTTTGTAGCACCAGCTTTCCTGTGAGAAGCTGCTTAGGACAAATTGGTGCTGCTGTGCTGAAGGAGGAGCTCCTGAAAGACTGTGTTTAATTCTGGCTGTTCTGTGAGTGCAGGGCTGACAGATGCCCTGATCGTGAAGAGCGTATTAACTCACTGTAGTTGAGGATGGGTTGTATGTGTGGGGATGGAGAGGGAAGTAGCTGTAGTTGTTCCTCTGCATCAGGCACTGATATGGTTTGAAGCTGGCTCCATGCCAAGTCTCCAAACCTTACCACCAGAAGTTCCCCCCCCCCCCCCC
>NW_020884899.1:9326469-9329873 GCF_003945725.1 Corapipo altera | reverse complement strand
AAACCTCAGGGAGAAGAGGGAGAAAAACAATCAACTAAGAAAACCCGAAACGAGAGAGACAGCTAAAGTGATATATATAAATATATTTACACTTATGTTACAATTGAAATATATATACAATTTAAAATATATACAATTTCACAAGGGAAGGGGAAGGGGGAAGGGAAAGGGAACAAAACCAAAATAATATATATATATATATATCCCAATCAGTAGCCCGAGATCTAGTAACTAAAGGGTTAGCAAAGAAAATATCCCACCACTCTCCTTGGGACAACCAAGAGTCGCTCCGGGATGATCGCCGGCAACCTCCACCTCCCAAGGTTGACAAGGCCTTACCAGGCCTCGCTCCCCAACACGGCAGACTCAGCAGCAGGGAACCTGCACCTCCAAGCTGCCGGAAGGAAAGAGAGCGAAGGCCTCTCCTCCTTTCTTCTTATAATCTGGCTTATGTAAAAATCATAGGGAATACTGGGTAAATCTGGACCCTTCCTTGGTTACAAACTGCTCACCAAGGAAGGCCTAGCCCAAACCACCACAGGCACTATTTGGTCCTTTGAATCAATTCAAGGCAACTGTCTTGGGACCATCTTAAAGACAATCTACCCACCAGCCTTTCTCTGAAGGTCCAGTGAGCTGGTTTTGCTAGTGCTTGGGAAGGAATCGTGGTCTGTGGGATGGCACAGTTTGGAAGCACTTGAGCCCTATAGACCCACCTGCAAACAAGAAGAACACGGGCTCCTCAAACACTTCATGCTGGTGCTTTTTCTTCCCATTGCCCCCATGGCAAAGCTGCCTGCTGGTGATGTTTTATCCTGCAAAATTCCCCTTTGTGTGTGCTGAGCCAAAACCTGCAGCCAGTTTAGAAGGCTGCAACCTTTTTGTAAGTTTGTGTTTGCTGCAGGCTGAGCTGCTAAGGCTTACTGCAGGCCTGGAAGTTCAAGTACACAAGTAAAAGAGTACCCTGGAGGATTTTCTGTGCCTGTGCTTGTTGCCCAAGCAGGGAAGCTGTTCCAGATGGTTGTATCTTGCACAGCTCTCCTGAGATCTGATCATGTGGCTGATGCTGCCGTGAGGTCAGTGTGTCAAATTGGGAAGGAGGAAGGGGGGCAAGGAGGCTTGCATGAGGATGATCAGACTCTCCTCCCTCAAGCTTTCATCATGAAGGGGGTTCTCCCTGACTGGTACCAGGGTAAATGCAGTTGGCATCAGCTAGAGGTGAGTGTTCACCTTCCAAGCTGGCATGAGGAGTGGCAGTGGGGTTTTTGGCATCTCAAATGTCCCTGTCCTTTGTGAATTGTCTAATGCCCTGTTGTGAAAACAAGGTGGAGCCAGGAGAAATGAGAAGCCAACCACAACCTGTGCTTTCAACCAGAGCTGCAGCACAGGTTCAGCACTGCCCTTCCCATCCCCTCCTGTTTGTGTGCCCGGGCAGCAGCGCTCTCCTTGCTCTCCTACCTCTGTTGGGATTGTATCCTGGTAACATCGCTCGTGGTGAGGTGCAGAAAACTCCCTGCAGTCCTTTGAGGGCTGTAGCTCTGGAAATTATGAACAAAACTCACCCCCAGGTACAGTTCTACGTCAGAAAAACCTTATATTCAGCTGTTCCCTGGAGTACATGTGTTCTTGATAGTGTTGTTTGTCTTGACCTCTTTATCGCTGCTTTTGTGAGATTTCAAGTAGTTTCTACTTAATTTGATACAAAAGAAAAGTGTTGATATAAAGTGCTGGACCTAGTTAGTGTTTGTTTTACAAATGGGTAATTAAGGTTTAAAAGGTGATCTGATTGATTGCTTTGGGAATTAAATCTGGGCCATGTTTCCACCAAGGCAATTTTTGCTTGTACGTGACAATAAAGGAGTACTTTATGTGTTCCTGGGTAAGATGGTGTGAGACTTAGAAAGGCAAAGCTTGTGTTGCTGCTGCGTGCTGCTTCTGTAAACATCTTTTATCCCCTTCCTTCTAGAGGAATGGTGATGTACCTACTTGTGGTTCAACAAAATCCTTCTCTGGAAAAAGAGGTAATTAATAAAATGCAGAGCTCAACTTTAATAATAAAGTATAAACCAATTGAAATGTAAAATACAACCAGTATTTATGGTTTCTTGGGACTGATTTTCCACTCTTTCTGTGTAGTAAAACTTCCATACTATAAAATTAATAAACTTTAGCTGTTCTGTGTTATCTTGAAGTTGGCAGTCATATGGTACAGTAGCATGATAGGTGATCCTTGTCTGTCACAGAAAGGCTCATAATGAGCTTGCTGAGGGGTTTCTATGTATCTTAATAGTCAAACTTCAGCAAATATTGTCCATATTTAGAAGGAGAAGGTGAGATCAAACAGAATCAATAGCAAACCTGCAGATCAGGTTGCAACATTTCATCACTGCCTTTATTTTATACTCGTGTAAACTGTTATGCTTCCTGGTCAGAGTTTTTTGTAGACACAGGCATGCTGTAATTCACCACTTCTTTTCTGAGCTGAAATGTTCTGTGTTTGGTTTCCACTTGAGTGTGACAGAGGGAGAGGTTGCTGTAGCCAGGATCCCTTTGCTGTACTGAGGAAAGGCTGTGCCTTCACTTGAGTTTGAATGACACAACAACCAAGTAAATACAAAGCACAGCCAAGACAAATTCTAACTTAAAAGTTCTTTAAATTTTTAAAAGTTGTTTTTTTAAAATTCTAGTTAAAGCTCTTTAAGTTCAGTTATACCAAAATCAATTAAACAGGCAGGATTGTCTTAAGTGACTGGTTTCATGTTTCTGAGATGACCACATTAACATTTTTTGCTGTTGGTCTGGAAGTACAAAGGAACGCAGGAAAATACCGGGTTGGTTTAGAGGCAGAGCAGGTTGCTGAGGTGAGGGTGGGTGACTGGTTGTGCTGCAATTGTGTTGCAATGCCTGTGGGTTTGGCCTTCAGCTTCTGAAAGCTCGAGTCCCTGGAAGGTTGCTGTGCCCTGGAGATGTCCTTGGGGACAGAAAGGGCAGCTCTTCGGCCCCTTCCCAACATTTTGAGCTGATAATCCAGCCTCATTCTGTGGGAGAAAGCCTAGGGCATTTGTTGGGGCAGAAAGCCCAAAGTACTGTAAAATCAAATTTTACCTCCTGAGGAGTTTTGCTGTGGGCTCTGGGAGGGCACCTTCCCCAGCCTTTAAGTGACCTGCCCTGTGCTTCAGGAGCACTGCTGTCCCACAGAGTTGGGTAGGGGCTTGTCTTTCTCCACCCTTTTGCATCCAAATCCACTAGGTGAGCTCCAACAGAGATGTGGTGTTTGTACCATTTGATCTCGGTGCTCTGTAACAGCAGCACGGGTTCTTCCATAGTGCAAGCAGCAAAATTCTCTGTGAGGAGGTGTTTACTGTTGGAGTTGGGCTGCTTAAACTCAACTATCAACCCCTAAA
>NW_020884899.1:9314999-9326459 GCF_003945725.1 Corapipo altera | reverse complement strand
TCTGCCATGGCACTGCTCGTCGTGGTGGCTGCTGTGGGCTTGGGGGTGGCACTGGGACTCCTGCCACGGGCACCAGGTTGTATCCCAAGAGTTGTTATTTTCTTGGTAAGGGAGGCAGAAATGATGCTGCATGAGAACAGCCCTCATGTCCAGCACCATGTGTGAAAGTGATGCTTTCCAGCGCAGACCAGGAGGAAGGAAAGGGATGAGCAGGGTGGTTTGGGGCTGTGTCAGCCTTGCACAGCCCCAGTAGCCTCCAGCCATTCCTCAGGTCCACTGTCCTGCTCCATAGGGCTGGGATAACTCTGGGTGACACCATCATCCTTCAGACTATTGATTGGTATGGTCTTCACACTCTTCCGTGATCCTACGAGAGATTAATCCTGGCCCCTGGCTATTTCCAGAACAACAAATGAGTTTCAGAAATCCCCCTTTATTCCCCCTGATCTGTGTCTTAAAAATGCTGGAAAGTAAAGGATTTCTTGCTTTCCCCTCAGTGAACCGCTTCTGCACAGACCCCAGTAACCGGACAGGCTTCTTGTGTGATGACAGAGTGACCTGCATCCCATCCAGTTGGGTCTGTGACAGAGTCAGCAACTGCAGGAATGGAGAGGATGAGCAGGAGAAGCTCTGTGGTGAGTGGTTTTGTTGTGACCATCCCCCCTGCACTAGTCTCCCTGTTGTGAGACAGAGCAGCCGGTGTTCCTCTAATCCTGTTCTGTGCTTCTGAGCAGATAAGCCTGGTAGATCCTTTGTAGGGCAGATACTGAGAGATGGCACTGCCCAAAACCCAGTGGGCGTGCCAGGGATCAAAGACTCCAAGCTCCTCTGATCTTCCTAGGGTTTTTTTAAAACCATGATGCAGTTTTCCTCCACTGGTAAAGCTTTATGCCTACATGGGTAATTTATTGTCCTGTCACCCTGGGAAAAAACTGATTAAAGCAGAAGCCTGGGGCACTCAGACTCTGCTTCTGGCTCAGCCACAAGCATCCCTTCCCCTCTCCAACCACAGCTTCCCTATGGCATCGTTCCTGCCCTGAAACTGCATAGGGAAGGACTGACTGACCCCCCATGACAGCAGCCTTTGGTGGCTGCCATCTCCCTCTTAGCCAGTGTCTGTGCCCAGTGGAGTTATGCATGTCCTGTGTGTCCACCCTGGCAGGTGACTTGCCCCACAGCCTCCCAGGATACCTGGTTTTCCTCTGCAGTAACCCCAGATTCTGGATCTATGCCGATCAGAGGTGTAACGGGATGAACGACTGCGGAGACTGCTCTGACGAGTCGGGGAGCTGTAAGTCTCTCTTCTTGGGCAACAGGTCTATTCTGCTGATGGGTTGCAGTAAGTTGTATAGGCATGGTGCTCATGGATGCTGCTGGAAATGCCTGGAGGCTGGCATCCTCCACTAAAACACAAAATAGCTGGGATAAGATGTGAGTATGAACCAGGCAGGTTGCATCCTACCAGCTGCCAAGGGTTCTGTATCAAAACCTAGTGGCAGCCGAGGTGGCAAAGGCTCCATGATTTGCTCCCAGACCCAAAAGTTGCTCCTCCTCCATGGCTTGCTGATGTGGAGCAGGTTTCACTGTGATGCATAGGCAGTGACCATTCCAGCTGGCTTTTGGTAGTTGGTCAGGAGATGGGCACATCTCTGAGCTGGGAAGGGCTGAGCCTCAGCAGCTTCAAAGCCATCTAGATCCCCCTCTTGCTGAAACAAACCTGAGCAGCAGGTTTGTTCCTAAGTCACCTCCCTTGTTTCGAACAACAACAAAAAAAAGAATTACAGCTCATTGTTCCTCCCAGGATGGTCTGCCGTGAAGGTCATCACAATGTCACACTCCATGGTTGTCCCCCACAAGTAGCACAAAGCTGGTGTCTTCTTTGGTGGGTTCACAGTCACAGGGTCATCACCAGTGCCTTTTCTGCTGGGGGGTGACAGGGTTTTACCTGTGGAAGAAAGGAGGGAGGAGGTCAGTGCAGCAGAAGCATTTCAGCATTTCATTTCCCTGTTTTCCATCTTTCCCAGTGGCCTCCTGTCCCCCATGTGGGTGGGAGTGGTGGAGCTGCATCCCTGTGCGCTACGAGTACTGCTCCTGCATCCCCAGGAGGCTGTGCCGGGATGGCATCCAGGACTGCCTTGGCTGGTCGGACGAGTACGTCTGCAGGCCATGAAGTCCTGGCACCCCTCAGTGCTGGAGACAGCAGGGTGCTTCCCACACTGTCACCTCTGAGCCTTGCTGTCCTCCTGCTCCGCCACCCACTTGGGAAGTTCCAATCAAAGCAAATCCTCAGGAGCAGCACAGTGACACTGAACAGGGACCAAGGGCACACGGCAGCCCATGCTGCAGGCTGGGTACTGACTATGGGACACCTCCAAGGATTCTCCTGTCATGTGAAGATGAGCACTTTCTACATGGGCTTCTACTGCCTTGCACTCGATGCTGTGCAGCTCCTGGGACTCTTCATTGGCTGCTGCCAGCACAGACATTGTGTCTGGGCAGCCCTGGGCCAGGGGTTTCTCCTGTATGGACATGCTGCTGCCTCTGCAGGCACAGGCAGGAGGAGAAGCTTCTATTTGCATTCAAAACACATCTGCAGATGTTTTCAGCGGTGGCTTTGAGGTCCATGTGTTGGTGCTCCTGGGACACTTCCTTGGGAATGCTGTGCTGAGGATGATACCCTGGGGAGCTGCTGCTCAGGCCACCTCCTGCTCTCTTCTTAAACCATGAAAGCCAATGTGGAGAGCATAATGGCAGGGAAAACTGAGGTGAAGAGGTTTCAGGGTTTTTGGGGATAAATCACTGTCCCTGTGCCCATGTAGCTGTCCCTGCAAGCCAGGAAAGGGAACCAGCATGTGGATAAACTTCTCTCAGGGCTGTGCAGTTTTGGAGCAGCAGCATAGCAGGTTGAGAACAGCCATGGAGTTGGGATATGTTTCACCAAAATTGACAAAGAAGGGAGGAAAAAGAAGTCACAGCCTCAGAGAAGAGAGTGGCAGAAAACCAAGTGCTGCTCCCAAGGCGGTGTGGGATGACACCAGATCCGATTGCTCCTTGTTTTGTTCCGCTGCCAGCACTGCAGGATCAGGCAGCCAAGCCTTCACAGCAGGCCTCAGGATATAGGTATGGGCATGACACTGAAATTTAAGAAAAATGTGGTCTTCTCCGCTCCTTTGAAAATCTCATCTGTCTCTAAAACATCGTCTCTGAGAAAAACCCACATTTACAGTGAGTGCACTTTCTTAGGCCCAAAATAAACATCAGGCAATCTTTTTCCCATCACCCCCCTAGGTCACAGATATTTAAAAATAAAACCCTGTTCACTCATTTCCTCTCTGTCCTGTGATCTGCAACTCTGCATGTCACCATAACTCAGATCAATGGTGAAAGTTGCTTCTCATTTGTCGCTGGGATAAAGCTGGAGATCTGAGAGATCTTTTATAAATAGCTTTACAGTATTGTGACTCATACTTAACCTGGAATGAGATGGCAAAACTCTGCATGGGGAGATTTTAAAGCTCTATTTACTAACCTGTCCCTCTCCAGACCTGGCCAGGGTGGAGGGCTTGTTTCCTCTGTGCCTGTAAAATGTTACCCCAGGGCCTTCAGTGCTGTGGCTCCGAAGAGAGGTTTGGAGCTTCCAGCCTCAATCAAAGCCTGCAATGGAGGTGCACATATTTACTGGAGAGTCACAAACACCTAATGCCTCAAGAAGCCTGGGCTGGGGTTGGTAAATTAAGTTGGGCTTATTGTAGTTGCTGTTGTTCCCTGTTACCCCAAAGTATGTTCTGAAGCAACCACTGGGGAAGCCTTGCAGCATCTCTTAAGGAGAGCTCAAGGAGGGGTGATTCAGAGGCAGCACTACAGGGACAGCATCTTCTTCTCAGGGAAGAGGAGCTTCTTTCCCAGGAGGGAGAGAAAAATCTCACCCCTAATGAGGGGAACTGTATATGGATAGCGGAACAACTGTAGTTATTAAGGATTGAACTAACCAGCTGTTAAAAAAAAATACAGGAAACCTTATGCTCAGCTGGTAAAAAAAATTGTGCCTCTCTCCATGGTCAGATTAGCAGATCTCCAGTGGTGAGAGGGCTGGCCAAAAATTCCATGGTGGCCATTGTACCAGAGGCAGCTTCAGGAGGAGGATTGCACTTGAGCACCACAGCCACCTTCCTCCCCCCTGCTTTGAGTCACAGTCTGTGCCGTTGCTTGTCTCAGCAGAGCACTGATGTAGCCGTCAGTGGGAGCTATTAATAGCCTTGAATTTCTGTGAAGAAAAAAGTAGGGTTTGAATGCAAGTATGCCTGTTTCATTTGTGTGTAGTCCTTTCTGTGTATATAATCACTTTTTGAGGAAAATTCAGCAATAATAACAAAGAGAGAAAGGGGTTTTGCTCTTTACGTATTTTTGAGGCGAAGTTCCTTTTCTTGGCCTCTTCATGATTTCCAAGGATGTGCTGATTTTTTGTTGTTGAATTATGGTAAACAACAGTGTAAAAGTAAGATATCCCCTAAATAGGCACTAGTAGAGGAAACCTGGAGTGAGTTCTTGTCCTTGTAAGGCCTAAGAGCACAATGATGGTTGCAGTGCCCAACTCACAGGCACTGTGCACCTCATCCAGTTTTGACAGAAACACTCAGGGCAGGAATTTAATGATAAACACAGTTACCTGTGGCATTACAGCTGTACAGACCAACACAGAATGGGTCTAAGTATCTAGGGGGTTTACAGCTAATATGTATAATTCATATTGGAATTATAAATGTCCCTGAATGTTTTCAGATGAAGAAGTATGGTTAGTGGATTGCAGGCACACTGCATGTGTTTTAAACCACAGAACGTTCCCAAATACAGTGAATTTGGTTGTAAGAGAGAATATATTACAACTTCAAGGCCTAATCTCTACAGTTCCAGCTTTCATTTCCTGGGCTAATATGAGAAAGGAAGAGGACTTCTGTTGTACTTTGGGCTTCTGCAGTAACTGTTATCAAGGGGTTACAGCCTCTGACCCCTCTGCAGAGGCCTGTGCTTACCCTCTCTGTTCCCTCCCTCTGTCACAGCTCCACCAGCACAGCCTGGTGCTTTCAGGCTGAGGTTTCCGTTCTAGAAGCAGTATTAATTCCCCAGGGCTCTTGACAAGCATAGATGAGCTGCAGTGATCTGTCTCCTGTCCCTTGGGAGGCAGGAGAGGAGCAGGGATAGGACCAGCTGTTTTCATGAATAATACCTATGTCAGAAGAATTGGTTAAGGATGACAACAAAACCTTTATTTGAAAAAATTATTATGTATTGAAAATATACAGTAGTATCACCAACCTTCTTGTCTCTACCCCTCCCCAAGCACAGGTTAACCCACAAGCATGGCACAGCAACCAGATTTAACAGCACTGGTCTTCTTTGTTACTCCCTCTCAATGTCTAAATCCTGTCATCAGCAAGAAAACAACAAACAAAAGACCCACTTCTCTCTGACTCAGTAGGTATTTAACAAATCCCAGTCCTCCACAGTGAGGCACAGATGCTTCTGTTTGGAAGTCCTTTCTCTCTCTTGTTCAGCCAAAGCTCTTTTTCTATTGTTCTTTAATTCGTGGCTTCCCGCAACCTCCTTTTTCAAAGGTAAATGGCAATTTTGAACTTTTTCCTTATAAAACTGCAAGTTTCCAGATGCTTTTGTTTCTGCTTCCACCACTGTGCATTTGACTACTTCCTCTATTCTGCGTGTCTTGCCATCTACAAGGAAAAAAAACAATCAAATTTAGATTTTGGGGAAAAACAGAATTACGCTGTAAAATGCACGTTTTGATGCAAAGAGTTTTGGCCAAGCCAACCTGGAATATTGACTGCTGAAATGTGCAGAGGGAAAAATAACATATTTTGGACTCAGGATTTTAAGGAGAAAACTCAGTTGTTATGTGCTGCCATGCTGTACTTGAAATTACCCAGCAGTCTAACACAAATGAAAAAACTCAAGCAGGTTGTAATGCAGTTACACAAATGGAAATGGATGAAATTGCACAGCCAAGATGCTATTTGAACTAAAAAAAAAAAAGAAAATATGGAAAAATTCCTTGTAGAAAAGGAAACAAATCCACTCTGTGGTTCCCATGCAGTAACTTACAGAAGCGCAGAGCTGCTGTTCTGGATCTCAGGTTGTCCTGTGGCTTGATGGCTTCCATAACTGCCTGCTCCCATTGCAGAACTGTCTGAAATAACATTGGAAGGAGTTAAAATGTTTCTTGTAAATTTTACAGAAATACCACTGGAAACAACTCCATTCTCTATTCTTTCCTATTCAGCAATTTTGTACTCTGGAAGACAAATTTCTAGAGAGTAAAACAGACTTAGAAGACCCCCCCTTACCTGTTCTGCCCATCCCTCTGTTTTGCAGTTACTATGATCAAATTCTTTCAGAGGCACTTTTGAGTGGACGAGGCCTATCTGCATTTGGATCCGCTTAATAACAGCAGCAACATCCTGGGGAAAAGGGAAATAAAGCAGTCAGAGGGCAAGAACATTTATTATACTTGTCCAGGAAACTTAGGTAGATGCTTTTTTACCTTGAGACCTGTGCCAGAAATGTCCAAACAATTCAATTTCTTGAAAGAAAGAAGATATCCAATTCCCACATCTGTGATTTTAGGGTTACCTGTAAGGTCAAGTAAAGTCAGCTAAGTTACATGATGTGGAAAAAGGATCAGGATGCCAAGAAAGTATTTGTTCCAAAAGCTAATACTGAAACTAAGGGGGTTGGCCTTTTTTTTTTTTTTTCCAGTATGTTTCAAGTCAAAGACTGACTTTTCCCCTCCAATGATTGCAATACAAATATTTACAATACCAAGTCTCAACCTATCAAAAATATTTATGCAAGTAGCAAGTGGCTGAGACTCCAGGTATGGCCAGTGCCTTCTGGAAAGTTGTTAGTGAAATCTGGGGTTGAGTACTTGGCTCATGGGAACCAACAAATTAATTGTGTTCCTTCAATACTGAGGAAGGTAAATTCTGTATCAGAAAGGATACAGGTTGCTTCTAATGTGAAACCACGAGGCACTTACAAGACAGGTCTAACACCAGCAGATTCTCCAGCCCCTTTTTCAGCACGCGGATGGGCGCCGTCATCCTGCGAAGGCCGGCGTCTGACAGGGAGTTGTCTTTCAGGAGAAGCTGTTTTACACTGGCAGGGGAGATACAAACACATAGTTCATGGTCAATATTTTAGATAAATTTGCAAAATGTCCTAAAACTCTGTGTCATCCTGTGCCAACCCTTCAGTCTGCTTTGTAATGTTAGTAAAGAGCAGTAAGAAAGGAGCCTGGGCTAGTGGGACTAACAAATATCCCTCTATTGCCCCTGCTGGCTCAAGAGAAACACTACTTGAGCAGCTACTCCCAGAGCTCCAGTGACAAACTGATCCTAGAGCCAAATATTTGCTAACAGAGACAATAAGGTTCTTTATACCCTGAAGTTCTTTAAACCAAGGCTTCCAAACTCAAATACACTCAAACCCAAGAAAAATGCTTGGCAAAATGAGAGAGGGCAGATTTGATAAGAGATACAGCAATGATTTAAAGAAAATAATGAGGTATTATAACAAAGATTAACAAAACTCAGGGAAAAACATCACACTAAAACATTCTCCAGAGCATTTCAAGACAAAACCTTGATGCAAAATACACGAAAATCTTAGGGTAATACTCCCTAATTAGTAGTCATTCTGCCTATTGATTTCCAAATTTTCCTACTTTTCAATCTTCAGTATCAAACAAAATTTAAAATGTTATTGTATTTAGATGTTAATTAACAAAATATTCAACCTCCTACTTGCAGAAATCTTTTCTCTGGAACACTGGTTTTGTTAAAAATTTGGCAGATAAAGTTCTCTCTTAAAAAAGGAAATGAAAGTGTAAAACTGTTCCAAGGTACTGTTTCTACTTGGCCAATGAAAATTATAAAAAGTTGATGTAAAAACATGAAACAGTAAATTATCTTGCATATTTTTAGGCCTTTTTACAATTCAGTATGTGCTTTCACTCATGCTTTGTTTACACTCATGCTTTGTTTACAATACATTCTGTATTTTGTTTACGTCAAGAAAAGGTTTTATGAACAACCAAAATCTTCAACCTTACACACTGCAGCCTGTGAAACTTCCCTTTAAAGTCACAGCCTGATTCTTTGAACTGCTTAGTGACAGGAAAGAAAGTGTCATTTTCAGTTGTGTGTCAAGAAATTGGTACCTGGACAGGGCCTCTTTGGTGAGGTGTTCCAGCAGCTCATGTTCATCTCCCAGTTTACAGGAGGAGAGATCCAAACATGTCAGCTCCCGGAAAGATTTAATTTCTTCTAGCTTTTCAGAGATAACCAGGTATCTGCAAAGAGAGAAAAAAAGCTATCAGTGCTCAGGCGTGTAAGAAGGCATATCCTCATATGTCACAAGCATAATGCAGTTGTTTCTGGTAAGTATCTATGTGAGAATTGACAGAAATTAGCCAGCTGCATTAAGTACCTTTTTATGTGCAGTTGGCACACAACATGTCTGAATTCCCAGTCTTCTCCTTAAATCAGTGTCGTGGTTTTGCTTTGATCCAAAATATTGGACTAACGAGACTTCAACTTGCAAACATTGCAGTTAGGAACTTCTCTACAGATCACTGCTGCATTATTTCAGAATAATGCAAAATGATATCCCAGTTTATCACAAATAACTTCACAAACTGCTGTTCCTCTGTATCTTGGAAGGGTGTAGACAAACCCACATTCACCCAGGTTTAAAATCCACTGCAAATGTCTCAGGACAGCTTGGCAAATGGCAAAATTTTACTTTTTATATGTGTCGATAAAATACTTGACTAGATAAGGTCCAGGACTACCCAGAGCTGTGCCTACAGCCCGGGCAGCAGTTACTCAGCAGGTTATTTTTTTTTAGCTGTGCTGGTTCCCTGATCTGATTCACTCTGCAGCCACGCAAACATCTGTGCTGGAGCTATTCAGTAGGAGGTTTAGAGATGGGAACAAACCACTAAAGAATGGCAGGCATGAGTATGCAGTAATAAGCACGTAGCCGTCAATACCTCCCCTGCAGTTACCTCTTACTGCCCCTGTGGCAAAACAAGCTCCAAATTCACTAATCTCTCCTGAATTTACCTTATATTCCCCATGGCAAGACAGACCCCGAGGTCAGCATCTTCACTGCTTAACTCAGGGGTGCTGACTAATTTGATCCCTCAAAGAACACCTCTCTGCCCATGCAAATAAAGGGATCTTAATATCCTCCCAGTGTAAGTTTACCTACCAAAATACCCCCTAAATCCCTCTGCTGTGCAATTTGGCTATGCAGAAAGCAGTACATACAGTCAGAGAACAAGCCAGTTCTTGAGAAAGAAGAGTGGCCTCTTTTAGAAATAAAATTCATCAGAAAATGCCTTAATGCCTTACTCCCTGGATTTCAAAGACTTGATACTTAACTCAGCTTTCTGTAATGGCAAAAGATGCCAGAAGTAGCTTAATTTCTGAATTAAGCCCATAAAATTATCTGTGCTAGAGATGAAAAGGAAGTAGGTTTAAAGGATGAAACAAAGGATAATTGACTTCTACTCAAACATTCCTACTGTGCTCAGAACACCCTTGGCACTTCAGATGAATATGACTGTACTTTGATTTTAAACTGGATAAACCATCCCTTTTTCAAGTGTAGAGATGGAAGAGACTGGTTATATTACTGGGAAAGACTTCAGTAGGAGCAAGGCTTTAAAAACATAATCCAGTTTAAAGCTTGGCAAGACTTTCAGTGGACATTGAGAAGATAGAAAAACTAATGCTGGACTCTAAACACGACCTTGTCAAAGCACATTCACTACGGGGATGGGAACCACAATAAACTAAGGTAAAACCTGCCTGACTTCAAAGCCTGTTACTTACCTACAGATTGTCTTTTTCTGAGCCCCCAGAATGAGACAGGGCAAAAGCTTTATTTACTACAGTAAATAAACCCAGACAGTTTGCAAGGGTGTATTTTATCTCTACAGTCAGCTAAGGACGTTGAAATGCTTTTAAACAGCAATTACAAAAACATCCCATGAAATGCCTGAGAAGGCATTAAACACGTGGATTGCTATGGAAGTGCCGATTATTATTGTTAAAAAATGTTGCAGGTTTAATCCTCCACTAAGATCCCCTCTTAGTTAACCACAGATGTAGTCTGTAGTCTGTTGATTAAGCTTTATTAATCCTCTGTACATTCTAAGATTTGTACCTTAGAATGAAACCAGCACCTACACTTGTAGGAAAGAGATGGCACAAAAAAGCAAGCAGAAGAATCAGATAAGGCTCAGGGCATTTAATTAAAATTGGGTGGTGTTACAAGCCCAAGAGATATTTTTAATTTAATTTAGGGGAAACTTGAAGTGTGCTAGCAAAAAGCCCTGGCAGATGACAATATTTGTCAGTGAACAGACTTACCTATTCCGCAAGCACAATGAACATAGCACCAAACTGCCATAGGCTTCAGTAAACTTCTGTAGAGCTCTCAGTCCCGTCACTGGCTCTGTGAACTTTTGTCTTGCCTCTGCTGCTGAAAAGAGCTTTTCAGCAATCTGCTCTGGGAAACCAATCAACGAGTCAACGTGATCAACATTGTCAGAAATGTAACCCAGCACTAGGCTGAAGAGAGACTTGGCCGAGTAGCGGAGGTTCCCCTCCTTAGTGTACGTGAAGATGAAATGATCAGTCCTCTGCCTCCTTGCCCTATCGTCCTCCCTGTTCATGCAAAGCTCCACTGAAAAACTCCTGGAAAACAGCCTAAAAGGTCTTGTTTTGGGAGTGACATCCTGTATGCCGCCTGCACCCTGATTTACCACATGCAGCTTCCCATTTTCACGCACGTATATTGGCCCAGTATCCAAATGGCTTTCTGAGTGGAGACAGTAAGACATTCCCCTCGACCAGCTCTGCAAAAACAAACCACAGACAGGTGAAGAATAGCCACAGAGGAAAACACGACTCAGGGAAGCCCCCAAACCTGGCAGCTCCCCTTAGAGCCCTGAGCACAGCCACGTAGCCCTGCAGGGGCAGGAGGGCAGGCTGTGTGGAGCAGGGGTGTGAGCTGGATGCCATCAAACCACAAACCCCAGCCAAGTGGGAACTGAACCCCGGGCTGGCTGAGACACCCAGGAATGGATCCCAGCCCCGCACAGGGAGGGGCAGGGGCAGAGGGGCTGTGGCTGTGTAGGAAGTGGCCCCCACAGCCAGGCCTGGCTCTGCTGCAGGAGGGGGGAGGAGGAGGATGAGGAGGAGGGCACATGTCTGACTGCAGCTGGGCAATGGAGCCTGCTGGAACCTCCCGCCCTGGGAGGGTGGGCATCTCCTGGTGCCCCTTCCCCGGCCGGGGCCCGGGGGTCTGGTTTGTGAGGGGGGTTCTGGCGTGGGCAGGAGGGCTCAGAGCTGCCATGGCGGGGGGCAGGGGAGGGAC
>NW_020884899.1:9314008-9314599 GCF_003945725.1 Corapipo altera | reverse complement strand
CCCGCCCGGTCCCCCCGCCCTGCGAGGGGCGAACCCGCGTTCCCGCACCGCCCCCGGCGGGACCGGCCGTGCGGGGGGCGCGGAGCCGCCGTTGCCCGGCAGCGGCAGCCGCGGTTCCCCGGCCGTGCCGCGATGAGAGCCACCGACTGGTGCCGGAGCTCGGCCGGGGCCGTGCTCGTCCTGGCCACCTCCAGCGACGCCGAGCACCCCGCCGAGAGCGTGGCGGACGGGTGAGGGCCGGGCGGGGGCGCGGGCGGCGGGAGCGGCTCCCCCCGCACTGAGGGGCTGCTCTGCCCCGCGCCTTCGCCACAGAATTCAACTGTTCTGTGAGTCCTGGTTCTGTGGTACCGCCCGGGGACAGAGCCTTGAACACTGAGGTGTAAATACCTCCCGAGAGCTGCCCCATTGTCATACAGGGCATTGCTGAAAACACCCCAAATAAAAATGCCCCCCCCCTGTTGCCCTCCCCCCCTTTCCCCCCTCCTTTTCTCCCCTTGCTTCTCCCCCCTTCCTTTTGCTTCCCCCCCCCTTTCCTTTTGCTTCCCCCCCCTTTCCTTTTGCTTCCCCCCCTTTCCTTTTGCTTCCCCCCCC
>NW_020884899.1:9300797-9313908 GCF_003945725.1 Corapipo altera | reverse complement strand
CTTTCCTTTTGCTTCCCCCCCTCCTTGCTTTTGCTTTGTTTTCCCCCCTTTCCTTTTGCTTTTCCCCCTTGTTTTTCCTCTTTCCCCCTTTCCTTCCCCTCCATATTTTTCTATGATAAATTTCTTTCAAGATGGTTATAGATAGAAAGGTGCAGGTGAGGGTTTTGTCCCGCTGTCTCCACAGAAATTCTGAAACATTTTGGACGACGACAGGCATGTTCCCACAGGAATTCATTATTGGTTTTCCCAAATGTGTGAAAATCAGCAAAGTCGCGATCCAGTGTTATTTGGGTAAGACTTTGTGTCTTGCAGTAGGTAATATGTGCTATATTAAAATGTGTGTCTGTGCCTTTATGAAAATTATCACAGTAGTGTCATGATCTGTAAGTAGCCACTTTTTAACAGATCCATTAAGATTTAACTTCACAAAGGAATCGTCTGTCACGTCCAAGCCCTCCATAGGTTAGATGAAGAATGGATTAGTTAATGCTTTTGAAGTGCTTTGTGGATGAAAAGTGATGGAATAAATATCATTATCAATAAGGAATCAGAACTTGTTTTGATATCTCAAATTTATATGTGTTTTAGTGCGGACCTTAAGGATTGAAAGAAGTGTATCTAAAGACCCCGTGGGTTTTGAACAGTGCATTGAAAAAGGTAAGACTCTGAAGAAACGGATTTTGTGGGAATAATGTTGGTCTTTTTCAATTATTTTAACCTCACATCTATTTGCTGAGTAAAGTGTAGCTTGATGATTATTTTATTCGACATTAATGTAATAGTCATGTTTAAGTGAATTTTATGAACACTGCTGGTGTCTGTAGCTGTTTGGAAAATAAAATGCTGTATAAGGGCTAAAAGCACTACTTGTGCACTTTATGTTCCAAAAATTAAAAACAGGCTTACATAGTATAATAGAGTGCCATTTCCTGCATTGTTTGGGGTTTTTAGTGCCTCTTGAGTGACATTTTATAACCCAGCGTAATGAGTAGGATATATATACACACTGGGATGTTGCAAAAAAGTATTTGTTCTCTTAAATCACCTTGTAAAAATAAAAAAGAACTATTTCTATACGCAGTGTAAATTCATAGTCGTTAAATTCACTTGAACTCTGAGTGCAGTGAAAACTTTTCACAGCATTTCACATTATTCTTCATTATCTGCTTTAAAATATGTTTTCTAGATTTGCAACACACAGAAGGACAGCTCCAAATGGAAGAATTTCCAGTGAGTATTTATGGTGTACATCAGTAGTGGTTCATGAAATGGGATGTCTGGACTAAGTGGGGAGAATCTATAAAAAAAACAAATGTCTTTATTCACAATTATTTATTTGGTTGGTTTTAGAGGAATTTGTAGATCAAGGTATGAAATTGCGTTTCCCAGCTGCTCCTTTGTAGATTATGGTATGAAATTGCACCTGCCTACTGCTCCTAACTATGTGGAGGGCCCTTTCCAGAAGTGTGGCAATCTTCCTTCCTTCAATTGTTGCCTTTAAAAGGCTGTAGAATTCAGGAGTGATGAGGGTTTTTTGAATTGCTGTCATCTGAAGAAACTCTGAAGCTGGCTAGATGTTGTTAAAGAGCTTGATTTATGTGCAATTGGAAGACAGGCATGGAAGTGTCTAGATCCTTCTGTCTAACAAACTTCTGCAAATGTTTGGTAGTTTTGTTACTACAGAGAATGCAATAACATTTTTTTATTCCTTCTGCAGCTTCCTGAATTCCAGGCCACTTACTTGCGTTTCATCATCAAATCTGCCTTTGATCATTTTGTGTCAGTGCACCGGGTGATGGCAGAGGGCACAGCAGAAAATGCTTAAGTCCAGCTTAAATTTGGACCTCCATTTTTTTTTGTACTGAAGTGACATCTTGATAGCTGTATTGCGGAGAATGTTTGTTATTAGAACTTTGTATTAAAGTGGTTTTTTGAAGGTATGGATGTAGTATGTGTTCCCTGCTGGTGTAATGTATGGAATAGGATAGAATAAAATCATTTAGGTTCAAAAAGACTGTTAAGATCAAGTCCAACCACAATGCCATGCTCTTGTTAATTGTAGTAACAGCTTTCTTATTTTATAACCTAAACTGTCAGTTTAGAACACTTGAGCAGAACTGAGTCCATTTAAATTAGTATATTTTTATCAGGCTTTCCTAATACATGAATTAAAATGTTTCCCTTGCACTCTGAATAGAAAAAAAAAGCGTTAAATACTTAAATGGGAGGTACTACTTCCTACTGTCTAGCAAGTCCTTCCAAAGTCCATAAACTGGTAACTTTTTCATCAGCTCAAGGATGAATATAAACTGCTAAAGCTGAGAAATAACCGGGGGGGAGAGAGGGGCGGGGTGGGGAAGGAAATAATGTGAAGACATATGAAGTGCTCTGATAGACTTTTAATAATTGTAGATCAATCCCTTGTTTCTATAAATATTTTCTAGAATCAGGTCACAGCCGTCAGTGCTTTATGCTGTGGCCGCCATAACAAATATTCATGGAAACAAGTGGAGATGGAGATTGCCTTGCTCAGAAGCCTCCTGAAGTCAGTAAAAGTGTTTAGGAACAGGTGTATGTATATAAGAGAAAGAGAACCTTAGTAATGTTGAATCAGTTGCTTTGAATGCCAGAAGACTCTTGCAGGAGTCAGCACCCCTGAAGTTTATCCTGCAGGATAGTCCTTACACATGTAAATGTTGGTTTCCAGTCCTTACAAATATAAGTGTTGGTATGAGAGCTCAATGGACCCAGCTACCACAGCACTGCTTGTGGTATAAGTGGAGTAAGATACTACAGAGCAGTAGTTGGGGTTGTAATGATGACACTTGAAAGCCTCTGGACAAACACATAATGAACCCCATTATGGATGCTCTTTAGATGTACATAAAATATTCCTTTTCTTGTTGTCTCTTGTTATTTTTAAATTCTTTTTTTTTCTTTACAGTTATGTCTGTGAGAAATTGTTCTTGAACTTCTTTATCCAGTCTTTACTCTGAATCCTCTTCTTTTTCTATTTCAGCTTTTCCAGGATGGCACGTATTTCCTGGGGGTGGTAATCCCAAGGCCCAAATCCTCCCTGCAAAGGCAATAAAATGACACAGTGATATTCAAGCAGACAGAGCAGAAGCCCTTTGGAGCACAGCAGCTGCACCAGAACTGTGGGCAGGTGTGCTTGGGCTCCCTTTGCACTGCAGGAGATGGTGTATGCACAGGTTGCACCCTGCTGTGTCACTGAGACGGTGCCAATGTCTGCATCCTGGAGCTGGAAAGTGTTCCTGGATCTCACAGCTTAGATGTACCTAGGGTTACTAGTGAGCCAAAAGATAAATATTTGAGCAAGACTGAGGTGTACATCAAATATGTACATTTTAAAGGCCCAGGCTGGTTTTGATGGATCTTTATTTCTCTCCATAGTTACAGTGAATTGTGAAATTTTTAGCTCTCAAACTGAATTAAATAAATGTAAAGTGGTCTCAAATTATTTTGGAATTTAAAAATCTTAGCATATTGTGCTCATTATTACTGATACTTTTTACCTTGTAGATGACTTTCCCTCCTTGAAGCAGATAGAGTCGTTCTGGCAGTGCAGCGTATTTTGAGCTGCTCAGGTTTTCCATAGTGTCTAAAACCACTGGACATAAAGGATTATTTTTCTGAAGAAATTGTGCTGCAATTTTTCGATCTTCAAGGCTTCTGTGATTTTTAATAACAACATTGTTTTTAAAAGCCCATCCATCTAAAACAAATGAGAAAGGGATTTAGCAAAGAGCACTTTGAATGGGTGCAGGGCAGAGATGTACTCTGTGTGTGTCATATCCCAAAACTGGGTTAAAAAATCCTGCAGTTTACTCCTAACACCAAAGCTTGCCATGAAATGAAAGCCCACCTCAGAGTATGGGATCACTAGAGCTTTTCAAATAAGTGGTCCCAAGATTTATTTTTTTTCTTTAATTTCAGCAAATTCTATTTTACCCTTGCCCTGGATTCAGAAATATTTTTTATATTTTTAGCTGAAATTTTCCCACATAAATCAACCCTAGAAAGATACAAGGTGGGGAACATATATCCTATTGGAGTCTGCATCCTGTTCTTGAAACATGTTTAAAATTAATCTTTTTTTTTTTTTTTTAAACATATAACATGCTGGCATTGTACACCTAACCTTTGTTCTACGAAATGTCTTTTCTTCCACTTTCTGAAAGGAGCTATACTAACACTGAGAGGAAGTTTTGTAAAGGTGTTAACTATGTCCTTCACAGAGCTGAGTGTTCAGCAGGAGTAACTGTGTAAAGTGTGTGAGTAGAAGCTTTGGAGAATTACAGACACAAACTCGTGCCTAGATGTGGTGTTGCCACTTCTGATTTGAGGAAGGTATTTTTCCCATTTGAAGCTCCCTCCTTTGCTCTAACACATTTTCTTCCTAAAGGGAATGACACATATGAAGCTGCTTTCGGCATCAGCTGTGCCATTTGTGCTGTACCTACTGCATGAGCTTCCTCAATGTAGATGATAAGGAAATCTGCTACTGAGCCAAAATCTTTGATGAGCTTGTTGAACTCATCAAATTTTAGCATAAATGAAGGTCAGGTGCAACTTCCAAAATTCAGGATTAAAGGACGGTTATCTGGGGGAAAAAAGAAAAGGACATTTTGTGGTTAAATCAGGAAGGGAGGAAGGGCAGAATTAAATGCATACACAGAGATTCCTGGACAACACTTATCCCATAACCTTCTTTGGTCATTCAAATCAGCAGCACAATGTCTGCATCTACATAAAAAAGGCATAAAGATGCTTTCTTTTCCTTGGCTCTGACCTGTGCTGCATCCAGCAATGAGTTCAACTGAGGGGACCCTTTCCAGCTTCTCTTTTCCTCATCACAAGAGCCAATGTTTTGGGATAGGGAACTGGCATAGAGCGTGTAGCACAGCCTCCTTAAGATCCTTAGTGCAGAGCAACTTCACCAATACTAAACATGGCCCATCTGCAAGGTTTTCCAAGGATAGTGGTTCAGGGATGGCCATGAAGCACAGTACCCTAGTGCCTTTTCCTGGACCTGTTGGACATGTCCTGATTTTTTTCAGAGGTGTCACTTCAAGCTGAGCTGAGGGGAAGCTGCAGACTTTTCAGTGATGCATCACAGGCTTTAATGCTTTCAATGTATTTCTGTAATTTCCTGTCCAAACAGAACCCTGGTTATATATTATTTATTAAACTAATGTTACACGAGCCACTGGCAAAAGTGTCTGCAGTTGCTTACAAATTGACAGTATGTGCCACAGGTGTTGACATCTGTTTGCAAGTCCTTGATTTAAGAGAACTTGCAGGATTTTTAAGCAGCTCTTTTAGTCTGGTTATGCTAAATTACATGAAATTTGTTCAAGACCTTCCTTCTGGCTGGGTTTAACTTCAAAAGTGGCTGCTAACATAGATTCACATCCTGAAGAATTTAATAGAAGTGTACCTTCCTGTAGATGCTGTGTATTCCTTTCCAAACTTGCATCTCATTTTCTACATAAATATCTGTATATAATTAGAAAAGCAGAGAGAGAAGGATGTAATCCCTCCCATGGGGATGGAGGCTGCAGCTTAATGATTAATTCCACATTCTACAGAGATCTCAGTGGGAGGCAGCGGACAAAGTACAAAGCAGCTACTTCTGCTTTTATTTCCAGCCACCTTGGATCTGGAAAAACCCACCCTGTGCTTTCTAGGGTTTAGACTGGCTGAGGGAGCTGGTGTGGGATTTTCTGTACCAACAGGGAACAGCCAACACTCCTGAATCACTGCACATGGTTCAGTTCTGGGCCTTCTCTCCCTAAAACAAATTATTATCTTGGTTTTCAGTAAAAGGTGTTTCCAGGCAAAGTCAGCTCTTGCAAAAGGTTCACAAGTACCAAAAGGTTCTGGTGCCAGATGCCTGTCCCTGTTCCCTCAGTATCCCTCATTTATGGTCTCAGCATACCAAACCCATCTGACATGGCTCAATTACTGACCTCCCATGAAATCCAAGAGGTGACGAACTTCCCCATTCAGGGTCACCACTGGCGTGTTGGGAGCAGGGTGTCCCTCGAAGGCTTCATCTTCCAGCCTCTTCCACTTCACCTTCAGCACAAAGAGCAAATACTTGAAGCTGAAAAAAGTCGGACCCCAGTTTTCATAGCTGAACTTTGGATTCTTGTTCATTCTGCTCTTTTCACCCAGTTTTAGGATGTATCTTTTCATGGCATTGGGAAACAGTATCATCAGTGTTTTGCCAACAACAACAGCCAGAGTAACCTGCAGAAGAATCAGGGTTTTCTGTAGGAACACCTTGATGCTGAACATTGTGTTGGAGAAGATCTGGCTGCTCTCGATGGGAACACAGCAGAGACAGGGGCAAAGGTGGAGGGGGAGGAAAATGTTCACGTGTTTAGTTGAATTTCTGCCTTCCCTTGCACACTCTGTGCACTTCAGCCTCTGCATGAGGGAGGAGCCCGCCAGCGGTGCTCCCTCCAGCTGCACCAAAGGCATCATTTGCAGCAAAGGGTGGATGTGTTGTGCTCACGCAGAGTTGTGAGGTTTATTCACAAATGTGTAGTGTATTTTACTACTGAAAGGCGTTTAATCAGGATATTCGCCCTGAATCCCGGACTAAAGACTAAGATGCTGATGCTCATGGCCTTGGGGTGATGCAGATGCTGTGCAAACAGTTCCTCCTGCTCTGCCTGCTCTGGGGCTCCACCACACACCAGTGTTTGACACTTTGGGGCTTGAAGTATAAAAAAAAGTAGATATACCCCCATATATATAATATCCAGTTCTGGGGTCCCCAGCTCAGGAAAGACATGGAGCTGTTGGAGTGAGTCCAGAAGAGGCCACCAAGGTGATGAGAGCGATGGTGCACCTCTGCCATAAGGAAAGGCTGAGAGAACTGGGATTGTTGAGCCTGGAGAAGAGAAGGCTTTGGGGTGACATAATTGAGGCCTTCCAGTATCCGAAGGAGCCTACAAGAAAGATGGAGAGAGACTGTTTACTGCCTGGAGTGACAGGACAAGGGAGGATGGATTCCCCCGACAGCAGGTTTAGATTAGATATTAGGAAAAAATTCTTTCCCATGAGGGTGATGAGTTCCTGGCACAGGTTGCCCAGAGAAGCTGTGGCTGCCTCATCCCTGGAAGTGTTCAAGGCCAGGCTGGATGGGGCTCTGAGCAACCTGGTCTAGTGGAAGGTGTCCCTGCCCATGGCAGAGGATTTGCAACTGGATGAGTTTTAAGGTCCCTTCCCACGCAAACCACTCTGTGATTCTATGATAAAAATGTAAATTATCCCAGTATGTGATGTCCACTTGTAACAGACTGAACAAACATCTGATTACGCGCACCCCGTGTACGAGCTCACAGATTCAGACGTCGCCACGCGCGGGCCCTTTAAGGGGGCGGCCGGAGGCGCACCCGGAAGTGCCGCACGGGCTCTGATTGGCCGGCACCGGGCGCTGCCGCGACGGGTCCGTTGCGCTCCGAGGGGCGGGGGCGCGGAGGGGCCCGGCGGGGCCGCTGATTGGCCAGCGCGGAGCGGCGGCCGCGGCTCCTTTAAGGGCGCGGAGCGGGGCCGGTGCGGGGTCTGGCGGAGGTGCGGGGGTGCCCCGGCCGGGGGACGTGGGGGATGCCGGGGCTGCCCCGGTGTGGGGCTGCGGGGTGGACCCGGTGTGGGGGTGCCCCGGGCCGGGGGGCGCGGGGGGCATGGGCGGGCGGGGGCAGCGTGGGGGCGCGGCCGCGGTGACAACGGCGCCGGCACAGGGCAGGGCGCGGGACTCGCCCGGCCCAGCGCTGCCTCTGTGCCCTTGCAGGAGGGTCGAGCCCCGGGGAGCGGATCCCCACGCAGGCAGATGAATGGCGGCGGCGGACGACCTCAAATTCCAAGGTAAAGGCGGTGTCGCAGGTGCGGGCGCGGGGTTGGGGCCCGGCTGGGGGAGCCGCCTGGCGCTGGAGGCTTTGGGAGCGATTCTGGGCGTTCTCTGAGTAGAAGCGCCCTGGGGAGTTTTGCAGGTGGTGAGTTTTCTGGGGTGGAATTGTGCTGCTGGCGAGCTAAAAATTGTAACTGGGTTGACTGGCATCACTGACTGATAGATATCCTTCGTGGTAAAAAGTGAAAGCTGGAAACGGGTAGAGCACTCTGTAACCTGGGAAGGGCCGTGGTTTTGGACTTCCTTAACCGTTGATAGAAAAATTCATGTCAGTTTTTGGAGAATATTAAAATGACACAGCTTCCCCCTGCCCTTGCAGGGAGCTGATAGCAGGGAGGGAAGGCAGGCTCCGGTGGTGCCAGTGTGTCATCCTGCAGGCAGATTGGCAGGGAAGGCAGCCTCACACTTCATTGACTAAGTAAATGTTGAACTTGATCTGTATCAGTTTGGGCTTTGAGAAACAGATCATATCTGACTTACCTAAGCTAGTGATTATCCTGTCTCAGGGTCCTAATGTGGGGTTTTGAGCCATGAGAACAGAAATTTTAGTATCTTGATCGATCATCGCCTGTCTTGTAATGTACTTGTTTGCAGAATTTGACGATGCAGCTAATTTGCTTGCAGCAAATCCTGATGCCACCACCATAAGCATTGATGAGCCAGTCGAAATCCCCAAGAACCAGCACAGCCGCCAGCAGGAGCCAGGGAGGGAAGAGGATGATGAGTTACTGGGGACCGACGACTCCGATAAAACAGAGGTAATAGTCAGTCCTGCAAGAGGGATGGAGAGGGACTTTTTACAAGAACACGTAGTGACAGGACAAGGGAGAATGGATTCAAACTGGCAGTAGGTTTGGATTAGATATTAGAGAGAAATTTTTCCCTGGGAGGGTGGTGAGTTCCTGGCACAGGTTGCTCAGAGAAACTGTGGCTACCCCATCCCTGGAAGTGTTCAAAGCCAGGTTGGATGGGGCTTGGAGCAACCTGGTTTAGTGGAAGATGCATGCAGGGGGTTGAAATGACATGAGCTTTAAGGTCCCTTGTGATGCTGATTAGGGCATGTGTTACAAATGATGTAGCAGAAGGTGGCATCAGGCTGTTCTTTAGAACCCCAGGCCAGATTCTGCTTGCAGGGAGATAAGAGACTAGTTGCTGACAAGTATTAAATAGGGAAAGGGAAACCATTAAATAATTCATAGGAAGCAACACCCTGTTGAATTTGGTTTTTGTTTGGGTACAGAAATCATGTAACTACTGTGTAAGTGAACTAGTAATGCATAAATTGCTTGCTTGTAACATTTTCCATGTTGCCTTTCCCACTATACAGCTGCTTGCAGGACAGAAGAAAAGTGCCCCTTTCTGGACATTTGAGTACTACCAGACCTTCTTCGATGTGGACACATACCAGGTTAATACACTGTTCCAGAGGAGACCTTGTCTGAACTCTGCCTTAGCCACTGAGGTTTTTTTCTTTCTTGTATTTTTAGTCAGACAAGTCTGTATGTTTTATAGGTCCTGGACCGAATCAAAGGTTCAGTGTTCCCAGTGCCAGGGAAGAACTTTGTAAGGCTGTACATCCGCAGCAATCCTGACCTTTATGGTATGTATGAGGTGTTATTTTCTGTGCTAAATATTTCGAGTTTGTATTTCTTTTTACTTGCTAGCCTTGAAAAGCAAGAGAGCGGAAGAGGTATGATTGAACTTGTTCTCTTTTCAGGTCCGTTTTGGATATGTGCCACACTTGTCTTCACCATTGCTGTTAGTGGCAATCTCTCGAATTTCTTCATCCATCTGGGCAAACCCACATACCACTATGTGCCCGAGTTCAGAAAAGGTTTGTAAGGTTTGTGGGTTTGGATTTTTGGTTTTGGATGTTTGTTTGGTTTTGGTTTTGTTTTTTTATGTGCTAATGAAGTAAACAGGTCACAGCTTTGATTCAGCAGAGTCTTTTGATTTACTGCTGTCTTTAAATTTTTAGAGATGTGAAACAAGTCCTTAAAGTGAACGGTGACTGGCATAAATTAGTACAGGGTTTTAGTAGAGCAAGCAGGAGTAGTTAGAGCAGTTATTTTTCTAGCCTTAGTGGATGTCCCCTTGTACAGAGTGAAAGCCCAGCACTGGCTACAATGGTGCTTTTGTAGGTGCCTTTCTGGATCTGTGGCCTCCTAGGAACCTGCAGACCTCAGGCAGAAAATTACTAAATTAATTACCCATATCACCTACTGAAGGCTGGAAATTGTTACTGTCTGGTAAACTCCAAAATAATCTAAAGATGCTCAACTGATCTGTGCCCTAAAGAACTCAAGAGTGAGGAGGCAGTTTGTCTATATCTGTCTTTGTATTACAAAGAAGGCTGCTGAAAAGGAACAGAGCTTCTGTTTGTTTCCAACATCCATAGTGTACTTTTTAACTAAGCTTTTCTTTCCTCCATAGCTCTTCCTTTCATACTGTAACCAACAGCATTTTGTGCACAGGGGTAATAAATTGAAAATATGAAGGGAATACTTTCTCAAGTTTTACTTTTAAACTAAGTTCAAGTGCTGGCAAAGTAGTGGGTGTAAACTAAATGTAAATGCAAAGTTCTTTGTTTGTTAATAATTCAGACTTTGTTTTGAAAGTAACTTCACAGGTATGTTTCTAGTTTTCAGGCTGAATGCTTCTACATCTTTGATTCTGTCTGGATTCTAAGCAGGACATTAAACCTTTTGGTGTATTTCCAGTGTCCATAGCAGCAACAACGATTTATGCATATGCTTGGCTTGTTCCCCTTGCTCTCTGGGGATTCCTGATGTGGAGGAACAGCAAAGTTATGAACATTGTCTCTTACTCGTTCCTGGAGATAGTGTGTGTATATGGCTACTCCCTCTTCATTTACATTCCCACAGCAGTAAGTATGGCTAGAGTGCCCCCTTACGTGTCCTGGTTGAGAAAAATTGTTGGTTTTTATTATATTGTTGATATTAGTCAAAATCTTGGGGACTGGGCAAGTCATTTACTCTTTTTGTTGAAGTTTGTTTAGTGTAAAGATGTCTTGTGCATGCTGGAAAAGCCCAGAACAGGTCATTGCCCCAGAGGTAACAAATCCAAGTAAAATGCTGCTGGTGAGCCTGGCAGACAGCCCGAGGCAGCCTCAGTAATTGGGATGTGTGTGTCCCCAGGGAACAGACATCAGTGTGCAGGATGGCTCCAAGGACAAGTTTCCCTGGCAGGAACTGTTCTGGGCCACTCCAGCAAGGGAAAGACCTTGGCAGGAGTGCCTTAACTCAGGGGACACACTCTTGTCATGTCTGGGAGTAAAACTCATCACTGCTGTTATTCTTTCCTCAAATAAACAAATGTCAGATAAGGCGTGAGGTAATTTGTGCACAAAATGGCTGGAAGTGATGAAATGTCACAGAACAATGCTTTAAATAAATGAATCCCTATTTCACACAGCCTCTTCGACAATCCTTTTCTTCCCTTTTGCAGATTTTGTGGATCATTCCACAGAAAGTGGTGCGCTGGGTGCTGGTGGTGTTCTCCCTGTGCCTGTCAGGGTCTGTTTTGGTGATGACCTTCTGGCCCGCTGTCCGAGATGACAACCGGAGGATTGCACTGGCCACTGTGGGCACCATCCTTCTGCTCCATGCCCTGCTGGCTGTTGGCTGTTTGGTAGGACACTGCCTTCCTTTTCCCTAAATTGTTATTTCCTGGGACTGGTGACATGTTCTGGTACAGGGAAGGAGGGGTTGGCTGGCTGGTGGAAAACCTTTGATTATAGTACTTGTGAAAAACCTTCAAAGTAAAAACTCCAATTATTTTAAACGTAGCAAAAATTGATGCCAATCTGACCCTGACAGTGCTGGTAATAAATTCAATAATCAATTACAGAATGCTAGAATATCTCAAGTTGGAAGGGACCCATCAGGATAATCAAGTCCAACTCTCACAAAAGAGTTTTGAATTTACCTGGGATTCATCATAATTTAATACAAAGCATTAATCTCTACACTATCCAGTTGCAGTTTATTTCAAAGAATACTATGCTTAGTCCTTTAAAATGATTAAATGTTCAGTATAAAGTGTGTGCTTATGAGTTTTTTAGCAGGTTTATGTTTTCATACACAAACCTTAGTAAAGTAAGTGTTACGAAACAGAAGACCCTGATGCCACTGAAATACACAATTGGGAATATTTAAATTATTTGTCTCTTCAGTGCAGTGGGTAGAATGGTATCATCCAGGCTTTGTTTCTGTTTCCCCTAGCTTCCAGATGATATAGATTTGATTCCCCACAGTGTGCAGGGGGATGACAGCAAAACACATCTGTCCTTAGATGTGAAGTCAAATCCTTTCCAGTACAGATCTTTTTCAAAGGCCTTGGCTGCTAACTTATATTTAAAAGTACAGTTTAGAGCACCATTTTAATTGACTTTCTACTTTGATAAAAACAGAAAAAGATCCAAATGTGTCATTTCAGTGCTGTGTTTGTACCTTGTGAACAGTGGGTGTGGAAAGAAAGGGCTGGGATGACACAGCACTATTTGTTTCTCTCTAAACAGTCTTTTTCTCCTCTGTAATAATACTGTTAGGCATACTTTTTTGATGCCCCTGAACTTGATTTTCCTGCACCTATTATCCCTGCTCACAATGGAACAACAGTAACAACAAAGAGTCACTAAGTAAGGTAAGAATCCAATCTCAACTTTTTTTTTTTTTCTGTAATCATCACAGACATCTTGAAACTTTTCCCCATCACTGTGGTTGAGTGAAAAAGGGTTTAACAGACCAATTTTGCCAAATGGGGTGTATATATAAATACCATTTATGAACTTTGTTTCAGTTGTAAGTTTTAAGTATAGACACAAAAACTGAAAAGACTCTGAGGAACAGAGACGTGTTATGTTTCTTTTCTTCTTGGCAAAGAGACACGCATTTAAATAAACTATAAACCAAAACAATAAACCAAAACAAAAAATAAACCAAAAGAAAAAAAAAACCCAAAACAATAAACCAAAGCTATAAAACAAAACAATAAAACAAAAAACCACAATAAAACAAAACAAACAAAACAATGAAACAAAACAATGAAACAAAACAATGAAACAAAACAATGAAACAAAACTAAAAAACACAAAACCCCCCAAAACAATGAAACAAAACAATGAAACAAAACAATGAAACAAAACAA